>NC_092023.1:23335857-23483357 GCF_042242105.1 Pempheris klunzingeri
AGAAGTGAAACCTGATAAGTCATTTCCAGAATGAGTATCCAAACTTTCCTTTTGCACGAGGGTATTTTATTTTGAAATGTAAGCTCCTTTAATGGCTCCAAGTGGTTTTATGAGTTGTTCCAGTTCCTGTTGCTGTGCAGGATGGTGTTGTAGAAAGAGGAAACAGCTGAAAGCACAGAGTGATTCAACAACAAGACATACAGTGGTGCGAAAAAGTATTTGCCCCCTTACAGATTTCTTCTGTTTTTGCTTTTTTGTCACACTTACATGTTTCAGATTGTCAAACAAATTTTAATATCAGACAAAGACGACAAAGATGAGTAAATACAAAAAGCTGTTTTTAAATGATGATTTCATTTATTAATGGAAAAAAGCTATCCAAACCAACCTGGCCCTGTGTGAAAAAGTAATTGCCCCCTAAACCTAATAACTGGTTGTGCCACCCTTGGCGGCAACAACTGCAATCAAGCGTTTGCAATAACTGGCAATGAGGCTTTCACATCGCTGTGGGGGAATTTTGGCCCACTCTTCTTTGCAGAATTGAAACATGTAAGTGTGACAAAAAAAGCAAAACGGAAGAAATCTGTCAGGGGGCAAATACTAACATACTGCTGCCCACCTGCTCAGACACTATGGACTGAATACAGCCTACTACATGAAGAATGCCACTCATTCTTCATGGCAATACATCTTCTTTGCATCCCATAACTGTATTAATCCCCTGACTGTATTAATCCCCTGACTGTATTAGTCACATGACCGTATTAATTGTAACATCATGTTCTGAGCTGCAGTTGAATGAAAATTGTTAACCACAAATGAAAATCAGCTGGACCTCCTCTCAATATAACATTTCCCAGTTTCATTTGAAGGTAAACTATAGTTATTACATATGTAAATATGTTTTCTACAGAGCATTATATATGTGGGTTTTTCCACTTAACTGTACCTTAATGTCCTGCAGGGTCCTGAGTAGCCCCTGCTTCACAGTAACTGACCAATAGTGATGCACCAATTACAGTTATGTCCACAGGCGCAGCATCTGTTGATCGGCTGAGTCAGGTCACAGAAAAGAACATCCTGATTAATAGCAGATGGGCCGCAGGTGGATGAAATAGTACATTATTAACGAGGGAAATATTAAATACCTGCTGGGACCCCCCCATTCCCTACATATCGTCAAAATTCTTTGATGACCGAATTTAAGAGATCCTTAATAAATTGCAGTTTCTTTATTCACTAATAGATGAAATACATTTCTGTTTCTCTGTGTCTCTTTAGACTTTTACGGGTCCGTTTGTTTACTGTCTGCTGCCAGTCCTCAGCAGCTCCACCATTCAGTCAGTCCTGGCCTCTATTGGCTACCTGCCCCATACTGACACTCCACCAAGGTAGGGAACATGGAGATATAATAATCCTACAATAAATGCAGACATCAAGCCACAGGGCCTGTTCGTGCAGCTGCCGGGGTGTTGCCATTCCAGGAGAAATATACACGATCCACATGTTTAACACAATCAGGGAGTGAGTCACCAACAAGCCTGTCTCTGTAATCTCTGGTGTGCTCTTCTCCTGACTTTGGCCTCTTTACTGTTGGATGTATTTCAGTGAGTACAGACTCAGTGAGGATGCTGACCCAGACAGAGCCATACTGGTGGGCTTTGAGCTGCTGCTGGCCAGGGTGGAATGTTATTACCTCCTGGAGCTCCTTGGGGAGGATCAGCTGGGACCACAGGTAAGATCGGAAAAAAGTCAGCCTTGTTTCCTATTCGTTATATTATAGTCCAATCAAACAGCAGTTACTAATACTACAGTCAGTCACATAGAGATCTGTTTTATTGAAAGCCATTGTGGGAATTTTGATGTAATTAACGTACCTGTGTACATTTTTGTCCTGATGAAAAGTGGTACATTGAATGTGTTCCTGTGCTCTTGTGTCTGATCAGAGGGCTGTGCTTTGCTTACAATTGGAACATGACTAATAATGAGCAGCAATAATGAGTAACAGTGAATAACAAGACAAGAGTTAATATATGAATAATAACATGACAAATATTAGTAAAGAGAGCCACAGGAACCTGAGACATGAGAAGAGCACAGAAAGGCTCCGGGGAAAATACCCAGTTAGTGGCAGACATTAAAGAGACATGTGGCATAAGCATGGAGAGGAAGAGGAGGAGAGAGGAGCCCAGTGCTTCATGGGAGTCCCCCTGCAGTCTAAGCCTATGTGTCATTCACAGTGAGCCTGCAGCACTATCGACCTGATAATCATTTATGTTGAGACGTGACATTGGCTTAAATGCTGATGGAATCAAATTTGGCACCACCAGATAGGCATCTCGTGAGGACATTTTTGTCAAATGGAGCATGGTCCAGTAACAGGAAATCAATCATTAATCGTTGGTCCGATAAGAAAGACTTTTGTGGAAAGACTTAACTGTTCAGTTTCAAGGAAAGGATGAATGTAAAGGTTTTTATGCATCATCTGTCAGCTGTACATCTTTTTTATAGCTCCTCCTGCCTGCTATAACATTGTAAATGTCCCCATCGTGGGACTAATAAAGGATAATCTTCTCTTATCTGAAGAATCTAGTTTCAGGCTGCAATGAGCAGAAGTGCCGGACGAACAACTATGAAACAAGTTGACTTTCAAAAGAATTTATAAAAGTCACTCTAGAACAATGGGTGAGCAAACTGTGTCAGTGAGTGGAGTTCATATAACGGAACATAAACATGCCACATCTCCAGTGATACGGAGTGTCTCCCGTCCCTCAGTACGTAATGAACGGCAGCCAGTGGACATGGTCAAAGGTCACAGCACTCACTCGTATTTCATGGCTTCCATGTGACAGTTTGGTCTTACACCGCAGGAGTGGCTGGAAGTTCTCCAGAGGAGAGTGGGACCTGCAAAGCTGGAGGAACTCACAGTAAAGAAGACACCTTCAGGACAAAAGGAAGTGGAGAAGAGGAAGAAGGAAGAGGCAGACAGACAAGAGGTAGGGTAGAGTTGATTGCTGTTGTGGAGCAGCTGTTTTCCAAGATGCTGCTTATCATGTCATAATAATATCACACAGCGAGTAACTCTACACAGCTTTACCCTTACATTCTAACATCATGTTTCAGGTGTATGATTTGAATATAAAACATATTAAAATTGTTTTCCAAAATTGTAATTTAAAAACTAATTGACTCCCACTTTAAAGGAGGCACATTCTGCTCATCTTCAGGTTCATACTCTTATTTGGAGGTACTATGAAAATATGTCTACATGTTGTAATGTTAAAAAAACAGTCATTTTCTTTTTGAACGCTCTGTTTTAGCTTCTGACTCTAATGGACATTATTCTCCATCCAAAACAAAATACATCTTCCTCGTCTTCATCTCCACAGACAGTGGGGGCACATTAGGACTGTTGTTGAGTTTTTGGAGCCAATTATTCCCAAGCGATCTCAAATTTAAGAGACCAACTTTGTCTGGTTTCAGTTCAGTTATTGTTGTTATTGTTCCCATCTTTAGAAGAGGTGTATGAATGGGAGCCTCTGCACCAAGTAATCATCTGTAGTGGGAAAATTCCAGGTAAGGGGAGAGATGAGGCTGAGGTCGATGGAGGGAGCTAGTGAGGAAACGGGATGAGAAGGAGATTCTGGTGAGGGGGGCGTGGGATGTAAACTGTCAATCAAGTGGAGAGGACTATACAGCGCGCTGCAAGTTAGCTGCTAGCATTCGGCTACCCAGCCTGTTTGGGTGGACTCCAGCGTCTTGAGGATGGAAAAACAATTCCAGATTAAAGTAAAATCGTCAATAAAACCAGCGTTGTGAGCTCTGAAGGCGGAAGTGAGCCAGGTGTGGAGGCTAAGGAGTCTACTGAAGCTCCACAGGCCACTGTGGGAATCGGACCAGAGACAAAAACAGACTTACCACAGCTACTTAAAAAGTTAAAATGGTCCATAAAAGCTCAGAATGCTGACAAGCCGTGTCACTCATCCCCATGTGGATAATGAGCCAGCTGACAGAGCTCAGAAGCCCTGGGATCTGAACCAGTATGTCAGGGACGGGGGCTCCAGGGAAGCAATGAGTGGCTGCATTAAAGAAACAGACATTTCTGCTAATGGAATCCCCAATTATTGATGTGGCTGGAGAGAAGATGGGATGAGGAGAGGGTGGCTGTGGGTTCTGTGGGCGGTGCTAGGTCTGTTTACACACTGTGGGTTGAGGTCGCCGGCTGAGGATGTGGTGTCTGTGTAGAGGCATCAGAGGATTTCCCTGCCCGCTTACAGCAGGACAGACCTCCTGAGCGACTGATCACGGCCTCCTTCAGGAGTCGGAGACGGGAAGAAGAGGACTTCACACGGGATGAGGGCCACTGAGCCGTGGGGGCATCAGTCGGTCGGACCGGAGCATCAGCCGGATGGGTCGGAGTGTCATCAGACAGGGTCATGTACCGGTTGGAGAGTCGTAGGCCAGGTTGTGAGGCAGCCCCGTTCAAGTCTCTCCTTCGACCGTGGACCAACACCTCAGCTCAGGACGACTGATGGTTCGTCGTGGAGAAGGAGGACGGCTGTGGACAGGTGGAGGGGTCCCACTGAGCCGTGTCCTGGATGGCGGCACTGAGTGAGGCGATCTGTTTTGATTCCCCAGATGCCACGTCCATAAAACTGGACAGAAGAGAGCCTTTTGTACACAGCTCATCAGAGAGCCTCCTCAGATATCCTCTTTCAGGTCAGATATCTTTTTATTTGCTTTTTGCAGAAGCTCACAATCCTCAATGGGTGTAACTGGCATAACTGTCATTAGAGCAAAAACAACTTAAAATCCACGGACGATAGCTAAAATCCTGTGATTGGCTAAGAGTATATTTAAAATGATCAAAGTCTGAAAGCTGTAATGTAAAAATATGGCCCAAAAACTAGATACAGGATAAGAACACCAACAACATTAAGACAGAGCCTCAGGCAGGCAGACAGAGAAGCAGAAGGCATCAGCTGGTGGCGCTGTATAACACAGTGGTGCTGCCCGAGGAGAGGCCTGACATTCCCCACGAGCTGAAGAGGAGGAGATGTGGAAGACAATGCTGGGGTTTCCATGACTCTGTTGTGGCATCAGTGGTCTGCTGGGGGAGCAGCGTCACAGCTGTGGACAGGAAGACACTGGATAAACTCCTCAAGAAGGCCCTCGACTCAGGGGAGGTGGTGGAAGAGAGGAGGATGATGGCAGTCCATGAGACAGAACCACTCCCACCCCCATGAAGGACACACTGACAGCACCGGAGAGCTCCTTCAGCAACAGACTCCTCCACCCTCAGTGTGTGAAGGAGCGATATCACAGGTCCTTCCTTCCAACAGCTGTCAGACTAAACAACCAGCACTGCTCCAGTAGACCTCTACTAGTTTATTATTTATTGTTTTGTCAAAGCTCTATTTCTGCTGTTTCTATTTCTTTCACTTTCGCTTTCATGCTGCAGTAACACTGGGAATTCCCTGACATGTGAAAAATACTGGACATGATTGATGCACCTTTTACAGGACTGTTGGCTTAAGTTATCTTCCTGAACCTCAATGGTGTTTCACCACTTCTTTGATCCTGTAGCACATTCTGGTATTGGACCAGCGTGGCAGGGACCATCTCCCTGTACTGCCAGCGCTGCTCTTCTAGAAGCTGCCAACCACACCGCAACGTCTGGTTGCAGAGATATTATGGTCATCTCAGTTCCCAGCTGCATCAGGAATTATTCTTTTGTCAGATGCCACAAGCTGTCTTCCCTTCTCTTCAAAGCAAATCGGCTGTTGAGCAGAGGTGTTGGCTATGTTTTTCAGGGGGGCTGAAAATTGGCATTTCGACCCCCCCCTCCTCCAAGTCTACATGTTGAAGTGTACTTGGGCAAGACCCTGAACCCCAACTGGCATGGCAACATATAATAATTTAAGCCAATCATTTAGGTAATTATGTAATTATGGTCAACCAAAAGGTGACCAAAGACAAAATGGCTGCCACTCAGACCCCCTGGTGTGTGGGTCAGTGGTACACAAAGGCCTAAGCCGTGTGCTGTAGCTGTTGGCTCTGTCTCTCTATTTGTAAAGCTGTGTGTGTGATAAAGGTTCCAGGTTAGGAAAGGGTGGTCAGTAGCGTGCAGGATCTGTGTCTGTGCGAGCAGAACTAACAACTTCACTTCATGTCTACACAGTTAACGACAGCACAATTCCTTTCTGGGCCTTGCTCATGTATTGGGCCGAGTGCCTGCTCAGCTTAGCCGCTATGATGCCTGACAGGAGCTTCCATGTTGTACAGGGGCAGGTCCAGAGCCAGCTTCAGCCGGTCCTCAACTCAGCTCTGTTTTATTCCTCCAGGTACCTCTGTGTCTGGACACCAGGCCTGCAGTGAACACCCAGTCCAAACCTCAACACTGCCACCTCATTAGCTCAGACCAGTCTATTATGGAGATGCAAATGACTTATCCTGACCTGGCCTTCAGGGGCCGTCTGCTCCTACCGGACAAACCTTACCAAGCAAACACCAGAAGGAGCAGAGGTAAAGCTGCTCATACTGCCAGCGCTGATAGTAACAGTGTTGACAGTAAAGCTACTGATCTCCCAAACAGAGATTGTACTAAAGGCACCAAAGCTCCTGCTACAGCGACTATTCACAATAGAAATGATGGCAGCAAAGCTGATGAAGTGTTTGAAGACGGCAGAAGCAGTGGTCGTGATGACAGGAACAGGGGTGGGACGACCGCCACAGGAGACGCCATTAGCAGCAGCTTCAGCAACACCGATGGAGGCGCAGTAAATAATGAGCTCAGTCATCCTCAGGCCATCTCCCTGCACATCACACTGAGAGCTGGAGCAACAGCAGACCAGCATGTGAAGCCTGGACAGCCTCAGCCCACAGCGGCACCTCCTGCCTGGACACAAAAACAGACGGCAGCAGGTAACACACACAAACACACACACACTGTGATAGTAGTAGTACTCAAAGCTGAATACCCAAAACCAACATCTCATTACATAACGGTTATGATGAATATTATTAGCATGATAACACATTCATACCTGTGCTTAGATCAGGGGCACAACACAACACATGATGTGTGATGATGTTCTGAAGGCTTGGTCATGACCCCATGTTTGGGCTAAGAAGTTAATGAGTTCCGAGTTCTATAAAAACTCCTCATAAATCTCACTGTCACCTTAGACGTCATTGCTTTTTTCAATTACAACATTTTCTATACTTCTAAAGTGCATAGTTTTAACTACAACATTTCAAATGTGCACTGAATAGCAGAAAAGGCTTTGGCTTAGATTTTTGTCCCATGAATGAGGAGGTGATTCAGATCAGAAGTGGGCTAAAGTCCACCACCACCGTGCACTTCATGATGATGGACATGAAGTATGTTTCATGTGCTCATGTTTTTTGTCTTGGAAAACAGAGGTTTTTGTGACTTGTTCTACTGAAATTGAATAGCACTTCACCTCCATCTCCATCTCAGGGCTTCCCTCTCTGAGCTCCATGGACGACGAGCAAGACCTGAGAGATTTGGCAGAGAGGATGGGCCAGCTCGATCTACAGGAGACCAAAGAGGAAGTGAAGACGAAAGAAGAAAACAAGAGAGGAGAGGACAAGACAAATAAAGAGGGAAGGAAGAATGTGAAAAAGGCAAGCACAGAGGGAGGGGCAGAGGAGCAGAACCCTAGGAGGCCACAGGTGGAGAGAGGTCCAGCACAGAGCCATGCCGCCAGGAGATGCAGCAGATCCTCTCAGTCTGATTCCCTCAAAGTGAAAGAGCAGAAACAGCCCAGTGTGTGTCACCCCTCACCGCTGACCTACAGTACAGCAGACTGTCAGAACTGTGAAGGAGAACATAGTAAAAGAGCAGAGACAGGCCGAGGAGAAGAGGAGCAGCTGGCACAAGGCTTTGTTATTGTGGAGCATCACTAGGAGGGGGGAGGGGGAAGCCAGTACGGGAGAAATGATAAATGGTATATGGTCTGTATTTGTATAGTGCCTTTCTAGTCATTTCGACTACTCTAAGTGCTTTTCCATCACATCCTCTTTCACCCATTCACACATCATTCATTCAGGAGGACTCTAAGCTGGAGGAGACTATTCTTTCACACACATTCACACACAAGCCGCTTCAGGAGCAGGTTGGGGTTCAGGGTCTTGCCCAAGGACACTTCAACACACTGACTCAAAGGAACCATTGATTGAACCACCTTCTGATTGATAGACGACCCACTCTACCTCCGAGCCACAGCCGCCCACAGCCAAAACATGATGTCTTTTCTTAGTTCTCATCAGTACATGAGCAGTAGCGTTCTGGACCAGCTGGAGAGTCTTTAAGGACTTATTGGGGCAGCCTGATAATAAGGAGTTACAATAGTCCAACCTAGAAGTGACAAATGCATGGACTAGTTTTTCTGCATCATCTATAGACAAGATGGGCCTGATTTTAGCAATATTATGCAGATGGAAAAAGGCAGTTCTGGAAATCTGTTTAATGTGGGAGTTAAAGGACAAATCCTGATCAAAGATAACTCCCTGATTCCTCACAGTGGAGCTGGAGGCCAGAGGAATGCCATCCAGAGTAGTTATATTGATAGAAAATGTGTCTCTAAGGTGTTTAGGGCCAAGCACAATCACTTCAGTTGTCTGAGTTTAGCTGCAGAAAGTTGCAGGTCATCCAGGACTTTATGTCAGACTTTAAGGCAGACTTGGAGTTTAGTCAACTGATTGGATTCATCTGGCTTCATTGATAAGTAGAATTGGTGTTTCCTGATAATATTACCCAGAGATAGTATATATAAGGTAAATAATATCGGTCCAAGAACCGAACCTTGTGGAACTCCATGTCTAACTTCAGTGTGGACAGAGGACTCATTGTTAACATGTACAAACTGAAATCGATCTAATAAATAAGATTTAAACCAGCTTAATGTGGTTCCTTTTATGCCAATGAAGTGTTCCAGTCTCTGTCATAGGATGTGATGGTCAATGGTATCAAATGCATCACTCAGATCTAACAAGACCAGTCCAGAGAGAAGTCCTCTGTCTGATGCCATAAGGAGGTGGTTTGTATCCTTCACCAGTGCTGTCTCTGTGCTATGGTTCACTCTAAGACCTGACTGAAAATCCTCAAATAGACTATTGGAATTTAGAAAGTTACACAGCTGGTTGGCTATTACTTTCTTGAGGATCTTGGAGAGAGAGGGAAGGTTGGATATAGGTCAGGTCTATAGTTGGCTAATACTAATCCACGCTAGTCACTGCAAGAAGGTTCCAGAACCGCCTGACGACTTCACCCCTTTTTTGCATCAACACCAAAGCACGACCTAAACCCGCCTAGAAGTCATCCCATTCTTCAGTGAGGCTCTGATTGGTCATCAGAGTACGCTGAACGCTGCCACTGTGCACCGGTGAATAACATGCAGACACATACACACATGTCCTGAGAAAACACACCCCATGAGTGCTTTTTTCGGTACCAATGTTGGACAACAATGGAACGCCGACCTCCATGACATGAAATGTCGTGATTCCCAAGCTGTGCCTGTGTGATTTATATACCTGCTGTGTGCTGGTGGTAGCTATTGTTAGGATCAGAGTCTCTATGGAAGTCACTGTCAGCCATGCTGCTATCTGACTGGCTAGTCTGGTGGCTTGGAGTGGGTGGATGTTGAGGGTCTTCTTCTTGGCCCCATTTGTAGCACCAGAATGTAGTCCAGAGTGTCCTGCTTGCATTTTGTGATGTTTGTTTCAATCCGACTATTCTTATATGACTTGAGTGTTTGTTTAATAGAGTCAAACAAATGATCAAAATCATTACCAAGCTTCTCTCTCATTGTGCTTCATGATTTGTAGTGTCTTTAAATGCATCCTCCTTCGTTGTCTTCAGATCCGTGGAGCATTTAAATTCAGTATTTCGCACCGCTTCGTGTTGAAGTCCTCATTCTGTTTCCCAGTGGTTAGGGTCTTTTGGATGCAGTCCCTGTGGGATGTGTTTACTGTATCTATAGTCACTCAATGTGCAGCCATGCACTTTGAGATTTCTTTCTTTGTAAGCCAGATAAGCTTTGTCTTCTTCTCTTAGGCTGAAGGAGGGAGCCAAGACTTCAACCTTTTCTGATACTGATGCTCAATGTATTTTATTCCAAGCTGCTAACATGTTTCTTTATGAATTTATAAATAAAGCGATGCACTGCATAGCGCATGAGTATTGAAGGTGTTGGGAGGAGTTTAAACAATGGGCTCCTTATGAGTGCAAAACAATGAGGCAGGTCTGGGAGCAGCCAATTTTCCTGAACCTGCAAATTAATAAAGAGGAGAGAATACTGTTTAGTAAAGTTGTGATGCTGGGAGCTGGGTTTAGATATAAAAGATATATGATGTATCAATACGTCCCAGGATTTATGCCTGTGCAAGCTGTGGTGGACGGAGTAGAAGAAAGTCGTGGGGAAATAGGCAAGGCAGGAGTTATGGATGTGTGGGTGTAATAAAATGTTATCATATACTCTGTGTGTTATCATATAGTCTCATGATCTCATGGTTCTTATATGCTCGTTTAGCTTACGTGGTCTTAACAGTATCTTCCTGGGAACTCCATTTTGACCTGACCTTGAAGATCAGACAATGTTTCAACTTTTCAACTTGACTCCCTTTGCCTCAGTCTTCTGCACAAGCAAAACTCCCTTTTAACAAGGGGTAGCACCTGCCCAGGAGACCAACGCACCTGCCCAGGAGACTGATGCACCTGCCCAGGAGACCGACGCACCTGCCCAGGAGACCGACGTACCTGCCCAGGAGACCGATGCACCTGCCCAGGAGACCGACGTACCTGCCCAGGAGACCGATGCACCTGCCCGGGAGTCTGACGCAAACGCCAAGGAGCAAACTTACTATAAAACTCCCACCCCGAGATTAGCTCGGGGAAGAACCTTGTATCACTCCTGTGATGACTTGTCTCTTCCTCTTGCAAGACAATTAAACCAAACTTATACTCCAGACATCAGACTCTTCTTTATCCATACAATACAAACATTTCCACCACAGTGGGACGGTGTAAAGAAGGTGTGCCTGCGGTTAGTGGTTAGAGATGATACAAGGAGAGCTGAGGAACGAAGGAGAACATGGACACATTCATATGTTATGTTCACATTTATATGTTCATGAATATTGATATATGATACTTGAATTAATCACTGTGCTCTCATATATATATGATTTATTTCATGTTTATTTTTGTATTTTGTAAATGACCATTTTTGAATGAGGTCGTTATTCTGGGACTTCTATTTTGTGCATTGTAAATAAAATTGTACATTTTGGTAGAGCAGTCTCTGGTTCCTGTTCATGTTGGGTCTTTACTGAGCAGTGCCTTGTCACATATTTATCAAAAGCTTCACATACAAGCATTGTCTCATGGTGTTGTTTCATTTAGAAACTTGAGACTGGAATAATTTGGTTACCTTACCCAATGGTTTACGTGTTACATGTTACATGTTTATGTATGTTGTGGTGGAAGATCGTCTGCAGCTGACTCAACACACTCAACACAGATGGCTGAGGATTAAAAAGTATTATTGCGCAATAATAGGAGACAAACCCTGTTCACAAGGAACCTGAAGTCAAAGGAAGAGCATCTGTCTCACTGAAGACATGCATTAAACATCTTTTATAGCCTCCAACAACAAAGGACCTGGAAGAGAAACAACACCTCATAGATGGCATAAGAGCTCAGGAGCTAATCACAAGACATGTCTCAACACAATACAATTATGTGATAATACAGCAACAACATGTGACGGGCATATGATAATGTCCAAGCATAATGAGCACAATAAGTGAATAAATGATGAAGCATAATGATTTACTCTCTGACAACGTGCAGGAATGTGTCCGTCTCATTGTAACTTGATTAGAACTGACTTCTACACAAATAACTCCATGTGACACCCCTTTACTCAGGTGGGGAGCCATCAGCTGAGGTGGTGAAAGTCTCTGCCTGCCTAATGTCCTTTGAATCCTCGCTGGGGTGTGAATACATGTGCTGCACCAGAAAACACCAAGGCTGCAGTTACTGCCACTGTCCACAAGGGGGCACTGCCACAAGGACTAGATGCTGCTGAGCTACAGTGGGTGGTTGAATAGGGACTTGGGTGACACTTGGGTGACATCAAATCAGCAAGATTATTATTATCATTATTATTATTATTTTTATCTGAGAGGTTTTACCTCTGTTATCAGTGCATTGAAGGATTTTAACACTATCAAACTTTTATAAGGAATTATCATCAATAATTTAACTTTATAATAACTTTATGACAGCATGTGAACTCCATGTGCTTTTTTTTTTTTTTAGCTCCTCAGGTTTTAGAATGGGTGTGTATGTCATCAGTGATGTCACCAACTGCCTCCATGTTGGGTGGAGGTTGGACAGAGAGAGAGAGAGAGAGAGAGAGAGAGAGAGAGAACAAACAGCAACCAACGTACTAACAGCAGCTACAGTATAGACAATAGGAATGTGACTAATAATGATCAGTATGGTAACATTGAAAAACATGACAAGAGTTAGTATATGAATAATAATAACAGGACTAATATCAGTAAAAAGTGGCGGCAGCAGTGATTCATGAAGCCAGAGAACCACAGCAGGAGAACCAGGACCAGGATCCACAGGAACCAGAGAACCACAGCAGGAGAACCAGGACCAGGATCCACAGGAACCTGAGAACCACAGCAGGAGAACCAGGACCAGGATCCACAGGAACCTGAGGGATGAGAAAAGCACAGAAAGGCTCCGGGGAAGATACCAAGTTAGTAACAGACATGAAGCATAATGATGGAGAGGAAGAGGAGGAGAGAGGAGCCCAGTGCATCATGGGAGTCCCTCGGTAGTCTGAGCCTATAGCAGCATAATTAGGGGCTGGTCTAAGGCCTGATCCTATTTTTACCTTTTCTTACATTTTACTTTAGTTCATTTGCAGGGGACCTCATTTTGTGTCACCACATTAATTCATCCTTTCTCATCTTCATCCAAAATGCATGAACCATTAGGATTTAACATTCTCACACTAAATCATGCAGAACTTTGTATGTGACATCTTCTGGCAAGTCAGTTCTACTTCAGTGTCCAAAATGAGCTTAATTCACAGAGAGAAGGTAAAAATGCACTTTTACTCACTCGTGTGATAAAAATTCCTTTTCCTATCATCATTAATACAGTTGCTCTTACTATTGCTACCTCTGTGTATCTCCTCTGCTATGAATTGACATTATAAATAGATTGTCTGATCCTCTTCTAACTACAAAATTAATTTTCAGAATTATGCAGATGACTCCACACAAATTGATTTCCACCAGTCATTCTCCTATCTAATAATATGAAAGTGCTGGCTGTCCCAGAAATGTCCCCAGCTAAAATCTGAAAACATTCTTGGTCCTCCATAGTCCATCCCCCCGGTTACAAAAGCATCCTGGCTCCCTGTCTACAAATGTCAAACCTGTAGCCGGAGACCTGAGTGGAATATTTGACAGTGACCTTTTATTAATGAAGAAATTACAAAAGTTGTTCAGTCTTTTTATCACCAAAGTCCAAAAGTCAGACCTTTTCTCTCGTGGCTTCACCTTGAGGACACACATGCCTACATTTCTTCTGGTTTAGATGATTGTTCCTCACTATGTTCAGGGTTAAAAACACCTCGTGCCTTCAGCTGCTTGGGTTTTTAACAAATATTAGAAGGCGAGATCATCCTAGCCCTGCTTTTCCTCTCTTCACTAGTAAGCACGTTTTAGAATTGATTTTAAGATGCCACTGATCACTTTTAAAGTGAAAGACCTTTCCAAAACTGTTTTTTTGAAAAGCCCTTATAAAAAAATTATTATTATTATGAAAAATAAAATCTGTGGGCCACTTCAGTCACCTATGGGTGCTTCTGCTGTTCCCAGTATGGACTTTTTATGTGCTTGGTATCTGGAATAGTGTCCCAGTGGACCTGTGCTGTGGGAACACTCTCCTTTTCTCTTTCTCTTGCCTTCAGTAATGTGCATTACACGTGGATTTAGTAAATGATTACAGTTAAAACTACAGTAACACAGTAAGTATCAGAGTGGTAAGGTAGCAGGAACAGGAGCCAGTTACAGATCAAGTGACGTAGTTCCAATAGACTGGATGTGTTGTGAGGAAACAGTTCAAATAGTATATAACCGACGTGTATTCTAGTTTACTTAAAGGTTCTATCACGATGTATTAGTTCAATTCTTCAATAACTTCTAGAACCTGCCGCGGGTGTAGCTGTAGCGGTGGCAGAGAGGCTCCTGGGAAATGTAGTCCCGCAGTCGCTCCCGACGTTCGTTCAACATTTCGGTGACGTTCGTGCAACGTGATGTCACGCGCTGGACACTTCTGATTCGGAACAACTTCCGCTTCTTCTCTGTGGCGAAGTGAGCCGGGAAACGTTACCCAAAGGTTCGGGAAGGTTTTCGGGAACGTTTCATCGGCCGCCAGTGAGGAGAAACTTCAATGGAGCATGATAATACGGAGGGTCCAGACTGGCCGCTGCGGCGCCGAGGGGAAGCTTTTGTGCACAAACACATGGCTGACATTGCTGTGGAAAGCCTTCAGCAGAGGCTGTCCGCCGTGTCCGAGGAGATGCACAGTCTGGCCGAGCACGTCTGGAAGCGCTCAGGGGGAGAGTGCAAAGACGAGCCCCGCCGAGGGGACGAGAGTTTCGGCGCGGAGCCGCTGCTTTCGTCCGCCTGCAGCTCCGGAGCCGCCGACAAGTTGGTCCCGCCCACAGCCCCATCCACAGGTAGAGAGCCTGGGGACGGATGGACAGGTGGACAGGTGGACAGGTGGAGGTAGTGTCAGTGAAGGTGGTGAGCAGTCTGTGCTCTTTAAACATAGAACTCTCTAGTCTAACTTCTATTGTTATTATCTGAGCCAAAAGTTTTATTTTACCTGAGGAAATACTTTTATTTGACTGTTTCTAGTTTTATTTGGTGCAATTCAGCTCATGTTCACTACTTTTTTTAAAAAAAAAGTGTAATCCTGAACACTTGTCTCTGACAGATGATGGTTTGATTCGAAGTGAATGTCTTAAATGTCTCTTTGATCATTTTGCCAAACCAACAACAAGACAAAAAACCCCAACTATTTTAGACTAATGCAAGCAAGAGAAAATAAAAAAGTCAAATCAAATCAAATCAAATCAACTTTGTTGACCAAGTTTGAGCAGGCAAACAAGGAATTTGACTTGGTGAAACTTGACTCTCTATGTACAGTAATAAACAATATAGAACTCTTTGTCAACGGTATATACAATGGAGGTAGATGTAGTGCAAGAGAGTAGTGCAAAAGTTGCAAATGTGCGGGGGGGTGGGGTGGGGGGGTGGAATCAAATACTTTGAATAGCTAACACTAATAGTAGTAGATGCACTAATGATAGTTATGAAGATAATCACATGACCATCCAGATTTACTCATCTAACTTAAACCATAGTCTCCCCCTTTACTCCACCCCGTCACACTCCTCTCCTCTTCCTCCTCAGAGACTGCTGTTCAGAGGAAGATCATCGCCCTGCTGGTGGAGATCAAAGAGGAGCAGCGGAGGCAGTGGGCAGTGCTGAGGGACCTGCAGGCCCGGTTGCAGGGTCAGACCGGCTCCGAGGAGGAGGACGTGGAGGCTTTGGACATGGATCTGCCCCTGAGGACCCTCGAGCAGCTGGACGAGATGGAGCGACAGCTGGAGGACGCGGGAACACAGAAGAGAATGGTAGTTAATAAAATGGTGCTTTTTCCGCGTCGTGTGATACTTCGGGCGCCACGAGGAGCTTGTGCGAAATCTCAGTGCCTCTCGTGAAACTGATGTTGATACCGTGTCAAAATGTGTCAAGGTGTCTTACCTGTCGCGGATGGGCGGGGCTACGGTCGATGATGCAGTGAGACGCCTTATGCAGGCTGTGCTTTCGTTTGCCGTGGGCTCTGAGCTGAACTGGGTGGGCCGCGGACAGAAGAGAAGCTTCAGAAACACTCGTCTCCAGGGGGTCCTCTTCCGTAAGTGTGCATCCTGTTTGAAACTACTGAATACAGTATAACATATGACTAACCTGATAGAGCCCACACGCTGGGAATGTGTGTCACAGCAGCAAAATGATATATATAGTGCATTCTTCACCATAAATACTTTGAATGAGTATGATACAGTTATGCTGTTGTCGTGGCATAAAGCTTTTTTCTACCAACACAGATATGATTGACTTAGACTTTTCTCAGTGTAATCTATCTTCGAATAGTCAGCAATGACATTGTGTGTGTGTATTGATTACTCTTACTCCAATCATCATCTACGCTGCGAGCGAATGATTTATGCTGCCGGCTCTGGAGTGCTTTTATTTTTATGCCTGTGTTCCACTGTATTAACCAGTGTAATACAGTAAAAGCTATGCCGCGATGAAAGCAACCACCGTGAAATCATTGTTCAACACTGGTATACATTGTTAAGTAAGCCATTTCAAAGTGTTGCACAAGAAAACCAAAGTTCAACCAACTGCTACTTGAGGTGGATACTGTAAGCTTCGAGGATAAGTTTGGTAATGTTTTCTATTTTTGTTGTTCACAAATCCAATGAAAAGACTAAAATCAACCAGAAATGTATCCTCCCTGTTGGGAGTGTATCACAGAGTGATATACACTCTAATATTTTGTTGGACCGTCTTTAGCTTTGAGTAACCGGCGCACATTCGCCGTGGCATCGTTTCAATAAGCTTCTGCAATGTCACAACATTTATTTCCATCCAGAGTTGCATTAATTTTCCGCCAAGATCTTGTATTGATGATGGGAGAGTGGCTTGTACGGTAGGCACTAGGCATGATGGGTGCATCACTTCATCCCCCTCTCTTCTTACCCTGATGTGCCCATCACTCTGGAACAGGGTAAATCTGGACTCATCAGACCACATGACCTTCCTCCATCGCTCCAGAGTCCAATCTTTATGCTCCCTAGCAAAGTGAAGCCTTTTTTTCCGATCAGCCTCACTGATCAGTGGTTTTCTCAGGGCTACACAGCTGTTTAGTCCCAATCCCTTGAGTTCCCTTTGCACTGTGCGTGTGGAAATGCTCTTACTTTCACTATTAAACACAGCCGTGAGTTCTACTGTTGATTTCCTACGATATGATTTCACCAAACGTTTTAAGTGATCTCCCGTCACGACCATCCAAGAGTTTCTTCTGACCATATTTCTTCCTCGAAAATGATGGTTCACCACTATCCCTCCAGGTTTTAATAATGCGTTGGATGGTTTGCTTGATGCAGGCCAATAATTTGACCCACCTGAAACAGATTAACATCCTTTCCACGACCACAGGATGTGTCTTCTGACATGGTTGTTTAAGAAATGAGAAGCTACTCACCGCATCATCTAGGGTTAAATAAGTTGTTGCCAGCTGAAACATATTCATCACTGCAGTAATTACCCAATGGAAGGCTCTTACCTATTTGCTTAGTTAAATCCGGTTGGCGACTTTTTTTTTTTGGACAGGCAGTGTATCTTCTTCTATGCCATAGTGCGCCATTGACGTCAGGAAGTACTCAGAGGTGGACTAATGAATTGGTAGCTTTGGTCTTTGTGTGTGATCTGTTTGCTAGCCTTGTCCTTTATCCCAAAGGATAACCCTCAGCTTCTCCTCTTAGGTGCTCTGAAACGAACACCCGTGGGTAAGGAGGCCACACATCACCAGTACGCTGATGTGGTGAAGAAGTGGCTGCGGTTCGCCCCGTTCAGACAGGGAGGGAGCGGCCGTCGCTGCTGCAAACCGCCTGTGGAGTTTCCAGATTCTGAGGAGGCCGACAGTTTTAACCAAAGCCGCACACACTGACATTTATCTCACTTACTGGTTACACAAGGTTTTCACTCCAGCACATATATTCATGTTAAAACAACCCAAATTGTGCATGACAGGATTGCAGCTATGATAGCAATATTATTGTTTCTTTCCATTATGACACCTCTGTACA
The DNA here is from genome assembly GCF_042242105.1 of Pempheris klunzingeri. NCBI lineage: Eukaryota > Metazoa > Chordata > Actinopteri > Acropomatiformes > Pempheridae > Pempheris > Pempheris klunzingeri. The sequence goes on from NC_092023.1 coordinate 23,353,863, forward strand.
TATTACATTTTTGTTATTTCTCCTCCTCCAAAGTGCTAAAAGTGCAAATACACTACTCACAAAAAGTTAGGGATATTCGACTTTCAGGTGAAATTTATGGAAAATGTAAAAAGTTAATGCTACAGTGATATTATATCGTGAAAGTAGGGCATTTAAGTAGAAGCATGCAATGGTCATTTCTTCATTTTAAACAATTTATTGAAAGAAAATCTACCAACAGTGGTAGGTATACCACAACAAAACATTTTCAGTGTCTCAATAAATTGGGATGTGGCCAAAGGACGTCCACTCCTCTCCTTTCTGTGACTCTTCCAGTCTCTGTATCACTGTTCCAACCTCCTGATGACACTCTGTGACCCTCTAAGCTCAGTGAACACCTCCGTCTGAGGACTTCCTGTTTGAAGCCTCCAGTGTTGAGGTGCTGCTGATCAACTGTTAGGTGTCGTCTTGGTCTCATGATGTCAGAATGTGAACAGCAGGATGAGGAGGACTGTTTAAATACCAATTCTAACTGAAGCAGGAAATGTATTGGTGGATTCATGGATCAAACCTGTTGTGAATGTTGCTGTTAAGCTTCTTGTTAGAGAACAGCAGCTGGTGCAGAAAGTACTGAGACACTGAACAGTTGGACATGTGCATTCAAAGGTTTAGAGAAGGTCACATTAAGTTCACCTGGAAAGGTTAGAATGCATTTTAGGTTCATCCTGAAATTTGACCTGAAAGCTGAATATCACTAACTTTTAGTGAGTAGTGTATGTCATTTACAGAGCTGGAAGAGGAGACATTTTTTTTAGATTGCAATGAGCTGTGTTACAGAAATAAACCTGGCAATGGCGTGCCTTTTAGAACTTCACTGAAGAAGTCAGACATTTAAAAAGGATGCAATATTTCCTTTTCAAGTACCCTTTTTAGAATATAAATCATTTTGTAACTTAGTAACTCTACTGAGGGCTACTTTAACAGCTCGTGACAGTTTGTCCAGTGGATGTTCACAGTTTGTACAGTAGGGGGCGACTAAATGAAAGCGTTGGCCTCAACATGGAGCTGTAATGGAGGTTACTTTTTGTCAATCCTGGAATCTTTTGCTTTGAAATAGAACAGTAACATCTGACAGCACTTTTTAGTAAACTTAAAAATATGCTTCATGCATTCTTTTACATTACATTAGAAAAAAAATCTGGAAAGTTACATAATAGTTGATTTTTAATAATGATGCAACACAAATACAAAATGTCAAAAACCGGGAATATATTTATGTCATTATGTGCTCTGTTTGGAATCAATCCTCAAAGGGTTTAAAATGAGAGTTTGGAATATTTTAAGAGGGGTTATCTGAAGTCAGTCAGTGTATTAACTACAGTAGATTACAGTCAACGCACTCCCAGTTTGGCTGTGTGCTATATGTAGAAGAGTTTCTCAATTTTACTTTGTCATCAGCCATTTCACCAGGGACCTGAAGCTGTTTTCTTTCTCTCTCTCTCTCTCTCTCTCTCTCTCTCTTTCTCTATGTCATCACTTGCTTCAAAGCTACCAGACTCCATTGACAAAATCGGGGACCCCTACCTGCTTCTCCAAACTGGGGTGTTCTCATCTCTGTCTACAGTAGTATAGTATAGTACTTCATACAACCCCACTTCAAATTCCAAACTACCCCTTTAAGGCACATTATCCTGTAAAAACTGGTCTCTCAAGCTTGCCTTTGTTGAATAGTGACTTGCTTACTAAAGAAAACATTTATTTATGACGTGTTATTCATATAGTTACACGATGGACAGGTGTAGCTGCAGATTATTAGCTGAAAATGTGTAATCATTTCACACTAGCTTGTCACATGTGCTCATTTTTGAGGCATTAATCACAGACATGGTTTGTTTAACTGTTGTGGGCGACGCTTAAAGGTTGTAAGAATCTTTTCGCTTTGAATAAGAGAAAACATGATGTAGTGTGGAAAACTGGTGTAAGCACGTACTGTAGGTATACATGCTGTTGCCTTTTAACGTGGCCTTTCTGTATATACACGAGAAATCCACACATTTAACTAAGCAGGAAAAGGGATTTGCAAAACATGCAGTATTTGACCTAATCTTTGATTTGGTGATCTGGTTTTAGGTTTTAGGAGTTTGTCAGATGTACTGGGATAACAGCAGCACATCAGGTTAAACAGTGTTAATTTAATTTGGACTGTAATGTAGTTTTGTATGTTTTTTGTCGTGTGTGTTAAAGTACAGGTCTTTATGATGTGCTTCTGTTCTAACATTATGATTTCTTATGCATACTGATCATTTTCAGCTGATAAATCACTTTTGTTTTCAGCTCCATTGAAACGATGTACAATTCTCCATTTCAAACTCAGTTGTGTGAATGTGGTTTCACGTGTAAACCAAGCTGAACTACATGAAATGATTAAACGAGGACGTTACTCTTTCACCTGTGTGAAACAACGGCCTAACTTCAGCCTAGCCTTTCATTTGGATTCTTATTGGATTATAACAAGTTTAGAAATTTTCCATCACAAAAATACACGGGTCTGAATGTTTGAGTTATAATGACATAAACCCCCCCCCCCCCCCCCCCCACCACCACCACCACCTTCCTTCAAGACAAGTGGAATTACAAGGATATGTACAGGATTCAAGGATTCAAGGAACTTTATTTGTCATACCAACACACGTTTACACATGGGGAGGTACTCAGGTCCCGTTTTAAGCCAAGATAAATATCAAATAACAAATAAAATATAGAAACTAGAGGTCCTTCTGGAAAGAAGCTGTTCCTGAGCCTGGTGGTCTTGCTCCGGATATGTATGTATGTACAGTATGTATGATGTAGGTAATGATGACAGTTAAAACACGAATGCATACTGCAAACAACAAAAACAAATCTAACTAACTAACACTTGTGATATTAATAGAAGATGAATAAATGAATAGTTAAAAATGTAATTAGTGAATTTTTACTTTTACAGTGTTTCCCTCTATCAGCCAGTGCTCGTGTTAACAGGCGCACGAAGACCAAAATCATTCATATCAAAAGTAGGTTTTCGACATTTGTAGCTGATGAGGACGAGGTTTTGTTATATCTCTGCAGAAGCAGCAAAATCTTACTGCATGGGCCAATAACATGTAACTGTGGCTCGCTGAGAGGGTCACACACACAAACATTCTCCCTGCATTTCACTGAGTTTTTGCATTTTCCACATGAGCGTTCTGCGTCTGCTCCTGAGAGCGTTTCCAGCAGCCTGAGTCTTCTTCTAAAAGGGTGCTCTCGCTCAGCTGAACTTGAGAGAAGAGGGACATTTTCCCAGTCTGGACACGTGATGTGAAAGTTAATGCAGAGTTTGTTTTTGTTCTTTGCAGTGCTATGTGTGTGTGTGTGTGTGTGTGTGTGTGTGTGTGTGTGTGTGGGTGGGGGTGGGGGGGTTTAAAGAAATACTGCTGCATCCCAGAATTAGATATTAGATTAGGGTACATTTGGGATGTGATTTATAGCAGCTCAACGGTCAAAAGACACATTTAACCTACTCAGACTATTTTGTCCTTTGGGTGTTAAAATGGTGTGAACCGTTTTTGTTTTTTTGTCGTGTTTTATTTTGAAGAGCGTAAACGGAAGTCCTGATCCCACGGAGCGGCTTTACTCTCAGAAGTCCACAGTTTCCTCCAGGAGCGGGGGACGATGGGGGCAGCCGGCGCAGGACGGAGCCTGTTCACTTGATTTCCTCATCCGAAACGACAGGAATCGCTCGGTAGTTCTTACCATTAGTCTGTAATGGTGCTCTCACGTCGAGCCAGTCTTCGGAGCAGCACGGCTGGACTGGAATAACCCCCCCCCACCACCTACCTACCGTAACAGTAAGTCCTCTTAAAGTTCGCTCTTCTTTGTGTGGACTTTCTGCGCTAATGGTGCCGTGTTTGTGTTCGCCTCTAGCTGACTGCCCAACTTCTTTTTTTTTTTCCCTCTGTGAGCGAAACCACCGTCAATGGGCCCATTCTACAGTGTTGTTACTATTAAAGCAGCTGAACTGGTGAGGAGTCCTGCGGGACGTGTTGTTCGGGCTGCCGCCACCTGTTGCACGACGTCAGTGTCCGAGCAGCGACACGAAGCGAAGGCACCGTTTCCACTCCTAGTGTATTTACAGGATGTGTTGTCCGGAGAGGCGACACGTTACGGAAACTGGGATTTAAATGGTTTTTTACGTATCTCCGGGAACCAGTCTTTAGTTCGGCATGGAAATAATCCAACATATAACGACGTAACATGCAAATGTGGAATTCCTTTAAACAGCCGATAGCATATTTAGTGTGGTTTAATGGGTGTGAATGCAGTCTTAATATGTCTTAAAGCTTATTATAAGCGTTTTGTTATTACACCTGTTAAATTGTCAGATTTATTAACTGAGGTTGGTGTGTACGGTAGCTGTGTGTGTGTGTGTGTGTGTGTGGTAATATAACGTCCCTTGTTGACAAACAGTTTTCACTGAGATTTATGATAAAGAGAAACTCATTTTAGTTCTGCAGCACACTGATGATACAGTGATACGGATTAGTGAGAATAAACTAGAGCGAACAAAATCTGTAGGATTATAGTTAGAAATGGAGGAATTAGCGGTAATTACAGAGTAAAAAGCTCTGAATCATCATGGCAAGAAAACAAATTGGGCCTAACACCCCCCCCCAAAAGGTCCATAGCCTGGAGCATGTGCAGATCTGTGAGCAGTGTGATGTTTCACCTCAGTCTCCGGTGGTGCTGTGTGGTGCTGTGTGGCTGCTGTGTGGTGCTGTGAGGCTGCTGTGTGGTGCTGTGAGGCTGCTGTGTGGTGCTGTGAGGCTGCTGTGTGGTGCTGTGAGGCTGCTGTGTGGTGCTGTGTGGTGCTGTGTGGTGCTGTGAGGCTGCTGTGTGGTGCTGTGTGGTGCTGTGTGGTGCTGTGTGGTGCTGTGAGGCTGCTGTGTGGTGCTGTGTGGTGCTGTGTGGTGCTGTGTGGTGCTGTGTGGTGCTGTGTGGCTGCTGTCTGCTCTCTTTGGCCCTTGAGTGCCACCAGCTCACAGTCTGGTGTGTCATCTATTGTTTGCATGGTAATTACACTGTTGTTTAAAAGTTGCTGCCAGGCATTTGTGAGGCTCTTGGGCTGTAACCTTACCTTCTGTCACCAAACTCTCACGTCATATAATCTCCCTTTCAGTCTTTTTTTTTTTTTTGAGGGGTAACATGAAAGGGAGCCAAAGTATTCCTGGTACCGGCCAAGACCCTGGTTTTCCAATCTCCTCAGAAATCTGCTAATGTGCTTAGTGCTCAGCGTTGGGACCAAATCAGGCCAGTGCTGTTGTCTACCTCAAACCTGAGTCACAGGTCAGGAATTCAAAATGAGTGCATCATTCTGACAGCCTGGTTTGTTCTCTGACCTTCACCTCCTTTTGGATGTCAGGCTCTCTCTCTCAGTTAGGTTAGTGGGTGGTCACAGGTCATAGACGCCCCTAGATTTGCTTCCCCTTTCAGTTATGGGCTGGTTCTGCAATTTTTTTTCTCATAACAAACTGGAAATCAAAGGCAGTTTCACCCTGGGGAACCAAACCGGTTAATTTAGAACTGAAGCCTAAGGAATAACTAATAATCCAGCTCCGTAGCACATAGTTGCAGTGGAGACTGGTGTGGCCATGAGTCGGAGAATAGATGGTAAAAGTTGGTATTGTGTCTATGGTTTTGTGTGTGTGTGTGTGTGAGAGTGCATTTTTAATTATTTGAAAGTGGTCAGTATGTCCCTGTCAAAATTCTTTGTGACAGGATCTAGTGAGACAGTGGGGTCTCAGCCTTACACCATATGTGTTGTTAGTAGAGCTGGAACAATTAAGCGATGAACCAATTAGCTGATCAACACATTAATCAGGACCTGGAATGAAAATTGAATAGTCATATGATTTACTTTAGGTCCCAGACCAAAGGAATAATTGATTAATCAATAATGAAAATAATCATTAGTTGCTGCCTTAATTGTTAGCGCTTGTGTATATCCAAGACTACATTTCCCATGAACCCAGTTGTCTCGTGACCCCCCTGTACCTTTCGTACGTGTGCACAGACTCGGATAATTAGGTTAAAGTAATTTGACCCAAATTTTACAGACCTAACATGGATTGGTTTTGGCAAGACTGAGTAAACACTGGCTACTGTAGTAACTGTAGTGGTGGAAACCTTCTAGCCTTCTGATGCCCCCTCTGACATGCAGCTCCCGTGTGAAAGACTTAGAAGAACTACCACCAGCCTTCATCACAGTAGGAAAACCACAAGTAATGATGAAATGAATGATGACTGGAGTCCATTCAGCTGCTTCAGTTTCAGGAGCTGGTATTGTGTATGCTGACTCACTGTCACACTTCCATGTCTTACTAGGACTCTTGGGTAGATCAGAGCCACAGTTAATGTCATCAGTGATCAGAACATGTGTGCTTTTCCTAATATCACTAGTAAAAATGACCCATCAGGTCTTCTTGATTTTAGAGGTGCTTAATTGTGACTTTAAACCAGATTGTGAATATAATCTGCTTTGTGGAATCTCCACTGTAAAAACACACTTATTGAAGTCAAATAGCAAAGTCCCATTGAGCGTTGTGTCTGCGTATGGACTACAGCGCAGCATTTAGCCGTTATGAGGAGGGTACCTTAATGGTCAAACACAGGGGAACTGATGTCACATTCAGTGCCACTGGTGGAAAAAGATGTCCGTCCTCTGCACAGTACATTGTCCACTGGATACTAGAATAAGAATTTTTAATGCTGAAAACTCAGTTTGAAGCAGCAGCAGTCACTCTTCACAACAGCCATAGTTACAAGCGTGGGATTACAGGCTTGTAACTATCTGTGACCTCACCTTTACCCAAGTCTGGATATGTGGCGTCAAGTGAAGGAATATCTGCGCGTGGCATAATTATAATCTGTAATTATTCGTGTTACATTATGTTATCTGCCAAGAAGTCATTTAGAGAAACGAAAAAACACACCTGATATCATTAGTCCAATTTTCACTCATATGGAAAAAATTCAAGTGGGCTGCCAATTATGTGCCTACTAAATAAATAGAAATACATGTGTAATGTGACGTGTCCTGTAACATTAATTGATGTGTCAAATGGACCGAAGCCAAGATTCGGGCAAGATAAAAGAAATCCAGTGGACCTGATATGAATCTTCCCTGTGAAATTTGATTTATCTCTGTGTAGACGACGTTTTGCTGTTTGTGATGTTGTCTGGAGTGTTCAGTGTTCTTTACTGCGTCCTGGTTTCACGAGGAGCGCTTATGTTCAGGATGGTTTGGATTGAATGTGAAGTGTGTGACCGTGTCTTTGCTGAAGGTGTTTGAGAGAGATGCTTGCTTTTTTTTTTTTTATTAATGTACAAGAAGTCACTTATGTATCACAGCACCTGTTTATATTGTGCTTTCAAAAAAATGTTCTCAACAAATGGAATGCATAGAGTTATTTCAGAGGAGTCCAATCCTGATTCTTGACCACATTTTATACCACAGAACGTGTTAGGGCCCAGGGCATTGCCCAACAGCACAGAAATGTTACCCAATGACATCTCATTCACTCTCAGAGGGAAGGAAGTCTAACTGCAGGAAAGGCTACGCTAAACATGTCTAGGTTCTAAGCTGAACTACACTACATGTCGGAAATTTGACGTTTACCTAAATTGTGACAAATTCTTGATGTGCATGGTGCGTGGTTCTCCCTTTCTTTTGTTCTTGTTGTTTACTGATTCTCTCTCCACTATCATGCTTTCTCAGGTAGTATCACAGCCATCATAGCTTTTAGTGGACAGCATGTGCAGGAAGTGTAGAGTTAGTATCAACAGAAGATCGATGTATCAACATTAACTCATGGCAACGGATGAAGAGAAGCTCCCCCTTTCCATATTATTAATTCTGTAATTGAACGAATTTAACAGAAACAATTATTTTCTCAAATATTTGTTCGAGCCACAAAAGAAAAAAAAAGTGATTCAGTAGATGTTAAAGGAATCTACTACCCACATAGGACAGTCCCTTTCTCACACTGGCTTTAGAAACCTGCCTGTGAGCTTCAGAATATCACATTTGGCCAGCAGCCACATTACTGCTATCAGAGGTTGGCAGTGGACCCACCACAATCATTAACAGGTTGTAAAGCTTTATTCCTGTAAACTTCACAGACACTGTGGTCTGGATAGCAGGGAACTGAGACAGTAGAAATGGTGGCTAGTTGCCATGTATGTCATTACACAGAAATGTAGATTCATGTTCAAAGTTTCCTCTGCCTTCATTGAACCTCATTAAAAGGGTTTTTATGGGCCCACGAATTTGTTCTTTATCAGCAGTTAGCATAAGTTAGTTAGCACAGTTAATTGTAATTGATGTGTATATTGCTTGGAGGTTAAGCGGTCAGCGGGGTTAAATGTGAGGAGTATTTTCAGTCTGAGTCTTAATTTAGACGGATTTTCATGGAGGTAGGGTGTCTGCCATGTGTAGGTCAGCACTTTTATTGAGGTGGTACAGGCTTTGGCTTGGAGTCCAGGGTGTAAGTATGGGTGTAATGTGCAGGGCAAATGCTTTGATAGCTGTGGCTACAGAGAGCTCCTTCTCCTGTCAGTCAACATGTGTGTGTTTGTGCATGTGTGTGATTTCACTGCTGTGTGGTTGGTTTTCCATGGAATGAAATGCTGTTCTGCAAAGCTGAGACACACCCAGCCAGTGTGAGGGGAAATGGAAAACATTTGACACTTTTAGAAGCTAAACATAGGCAATTTATGTGGAAGAAGCTAAATCGCTGCCATCATATCCCCCAGTTTAAGTACAACCCACAGGAAACCCAATCAGACTGCAGAGAAGCGCTCAGGAATGGTGGATGTTGACAAGTTCAGGGGGTTTATTTCCAGGCATTTTTCAGAGGCTCTGCTTCACAACCCATCTTGGACTTTTGATTTAAGGAGCCAGTGTAGTTTGCATCAACATTTCTGTAACTTTCCGAAACCGACAATCCAACGTTCACACCTACTTGACAGCACGACTGGCTAGCTGTGCGGAGGTGAAAAAGTAAGCAGGGGCTGAACCTCTCTCTCAGCTCTCTTTTTTTCATTCTTTCCACAACTGTAGCAACACTGTGAATTTCCTCCAGGGGAGACGTTCTGGAAATGTGCACAGTTATCCCCATTTTTATCACACCACCCTGCCCGTGCCTCCTCCCTCTATGATGGCCGGCTTTTCACTCCGCCTTCAAGTGGGGCCTTTTGCAACACTTGAGGCTTTCAGCTGACTTGTTACGTTTCCAGCTGGTAGGGCAGGGTGTCATTACTCGATGCCTTTAAGGCATCGCCTGAAATAACCCAGTATTAACTAGTGTTGAATCTTCCCCAGTCAAACAATACCTGCAATTGATCCTTTTTGTGAACAGATCTTGAAAAAAAAGGTTTTGCTTGCAGCCAGTCACCTGAAGAGTTATGTGATTGGCCCACTACTGGAGCAGCCACAACCCACACACACCCACAGTCTATGGTGGTGAAGTCGAACGCAGTGTATATGACAGAGGTAGCACTTCAGGCACAGCCAAAACTTTTCAAAGTATGGCTTAACAACATGCCTGTGTCGTCTGAAGTGTGGAAGGATTGCATCAAGAATAACTGGGAATATAAGTAACATGATAAAGCACCTCATCAAGTATGGAGAAAAGGTATTGAACTAAGTACTTCATTGGTGTTGGTGTCGCTTAAAAGGTACTGGTATTGGTACTTGTATCATCATTTTTGAAACAACACCCAGCTCTACTGGTAGGTAACCCTATAAGGGGTCATCAAATTTCCCTGTCGTGGGACTAATAAAGGAATATCTTATCTTATTACTGTTATGATGTTATGCTGAAGCCCGAAGCTAAAGCTGCATGTTTCAGGCAAAAAGTTATCTCTCTTACTAGTTAGTGATCACCACTGTTCTGGCATTGCAACATGAAGGTAGTAAGCCTTACTGTTATAAGCATGATCAGCAAAACTAGTATTTCATGTCTAGTTTTTTACTCACTGTTACTAAGCTACGAGTGGACAGTCTGTTTGGGTGAGGGGTTTAGCAAACTGTCTTTTGACCCCAGATGAGGTTGACAACAAACTGCTTAGAAAGCGTCACAGCGGACGTCTTATACGTAGAGTTAGGGTCATAATTCAATACCTCGGACACAGCAGCCCCCCTTCTCTCTGGGGCACTACCTGGGGGTAACTCCCTGCCCCCTGGGGTAAAGTAGTGGAACTGGTCTGTGATCTATCTATCTATGTATGAAAGCATCAAGATAACAATGGGAAAAACAGAACACACCCTGGCCCCCTGCACTGCTTCTGATACACTGTGAATGTTAGTTTGTGTGCCTGTGCACACCAGAGATGTTAACAGAAATCGAAAAGTAATTATGGTAAAATGGTTGGGTAGTATGGCGCAGTTGCTTCTTGTTGAGATGATGTGTGTGAACTCAAAGCTTCACACATTTTAGCCCAGTTGCTTCATGACTCAACAGAGGCAGGCTTGGACTGGAGCAGTGGCCTCAGGCAGCACTGAGCTGTAAGACACAACCGATTTTTTACCAAAACATACGAGGCTGACCATATTCAACAACACATGGGTTTCATGGGCAGTTGGGCGGTAACAGGGCAGTTATATAAAGCCAAATCCATTTTCAACCCTTTGTTGATTGTTAAATCGATAGTCTGAGAGTCATCTTTACTTTATGCAGTGAGTGTTCAGCTGTGTGAAGGTGTGGGGTTTGATCTTCTCAAGTCTTCTCTTTTTTTAGTCTTCATTATCTGCTTCCATCACATTTGTGTTTTCAAGTGCAACAGCATGAATCAAGGAAAGACCATTCGAAAGTGTGCCTTTTATCCCATTATCCCCCCATCACTTCAAAGCTTTCAGTTTTTATCTGTTTCAGAAACATTTCCCACATGAAACACAGCTTCCAAACTGCAATTCACTATTCAGTTCATGCTGGAGATGGAGAGTAACAGCTCTAGACTGATAACAGATCAGGACTTGGTATCAGCAGCAGTCTATACAGTGAAAAGGTCTCCAGTGGAAAGCCTTATTATTGGCCGATGATGGCATAGAAAGGCATGCAGCTCATGTGTCTGAAAGTAAGTTGTCTGAGTCAGAAGAACCAGGAAATTAAAAACCCAAAGAGTTTTTACTGGCATGAGATCAGTATGCAGTCACATAGGTAAGCACACCAGAGAAAGGTAGTATTCTCCCCCGTCACACACTGAGTAGGCTTTCGTTAGTCTAAATTCTCCTTCGCTGCTACGGAATGAACGAATCATTCAGTTCCTCATAGTCAGACCAGTCAGTTTCACACTTACCTCAATCAATCAAATAAGAAGCGACTAAAGGTTTCATTTAGAGCTTCCTGAATGTTGCACAGCAAATTCTGTGGCTCAGTGGTTGGTGCTGTTTTACAGCAGGTATGTCCAGCCAACCAAGGACCTCTCTATATAGAATTAGTATGTTTTTTCCATGCCTGTGTGAGGTTTCCTGAATTGGGATCAGTCTAAAGAGATGCAGGTAAAGTGGACTGGCAAACTGTCCAGTGTGTGCTGGGACAGAATCCAGCCCCTGCACAGGATAAGTGAGTATAGAAAATAGATTTACAAATGATGACATTCCCCTCTGTCGCAGCTGCACTTTGTGTTTAGTGCTGATTAGCATGTTAACATGTTCTGCATGTTGAATAGGCCATTCTATCTTGCTCAGTGACAGACTGAATGGTGTTTTTGGATCTTTTCCCTCTTGCCATCTTGGTCAAAAATCTGACTGGCTCAATTCATGTCAGGACCCTCCTTCGCAGCCCGGGTGACACACAAACACTGTGGATTTGTTGATGTAGACAAACCAGGGTGGAAGCAAACTATCTGCCTTTACTGTGGTGCATTTTGCTGTGAAACTCGTTCAGTGCCCCTGGAATGTACAGTATGTAAAGCCAAGGAGATCTCGTAAAAACCATCTACATGATAAAAAAAATACAGTCATCAAATCAAATGCCATTAGAATGAAATGAAAAAGTTTCAAAGTTTTCATGACTTTATCAGCTGGCTTTAATGGAAACTAACTTCAAAAAAAGAAAGAGAAAAAAAATGTAAAGCTGCATGAAATCAATTTCACTGTCAGATTCAACTTTTACAACTTCATGTGGGTCAGATTTGTTTTCAGTTGTATTACATCTGATCAGAATGCAAGAAACCGTGGACCGCACGTGTTGAATTATAGTCGTAGTCATGCCAGCTAGTTACACAGAGGTTTCATATCAATGTTGTTGACGTTGGACGCGTTGGTGTTGTTTTTCCAACAAATAAGCCCCTGAAAGTCTCAAGTATTTCTTTATTATGTAAAATATTTATGACTATGCAACACTCGAGGTTGAAAAACCACCTGACCTGTTAGGCCTGTTAGACTGAATAAGGTACACTGACACAGACTATCCATCTGTCATTATTAACACCTGTGCTTCAATCACCACAACTGCGTTCAGCCTCTGCTGTAGAGTGCACTACACATGAATCAGCTAGCCGATTAGTCTTGAGAGAAACAGAGGGCTACATTTGTCTGTTGGTCATATAGTATAGAAATATACAGTCTGACTGACTTGGTGCTGTTCAGTGCATCACTGAACGTTTGAAGACCAGTGTTTATTTGTCCTTGACTGACAACCACAGGGCCTGTTCTGTTTACTAGGCCTGGACTGAATCACACACAAGCTTGCAGTTACACACTTGAAAACACACACACACACACACACACACACACACACACACACACTTGCTTCAACCAAAACAACCCCAAATGCCCACCCCTCTGCTTTGTTTTGACAAGAGGGGCTGGCCCAACAGAACCCCACAAGAGACGTGATGAGCACAGGGGGGTGAGAGAGACAGGAGATGAAGAAAACAGGATGCATGCCTTCTGTCGCTCTGTGTCTGTCTTTCCAGGGAATAAACCTGGTTCTCCATCTGTTTCTCACTCTTTCGTGCACACACAACAGCAAACAACATGGAAATCGAATCCAGTCTTTTTCCAAATGTTTTTTCTCTCCTTAACCCAAGACAAATGGTGTGTGTTTAATCAGCTTGCGCACTTGTACTGTATGTACACATGAAAACATGAAGAATGAAAAGTCTCTGCACACCTGGCCAAATACCCAGTTTATATGGACATTTACAGATGCATTCTTTTCCCTAACCTCCCCATTCAGCTCCTCCTCGGGGGATCCCAGTCACTCTACAGCCAGATGGGATATATAATTTCTCCAGCATGTCCCTGGCCTGCCCCACCTCCTCCCAGTTGGACATGCCAAGAAAACATGTAGAATGAGGCGTCCAGGAAGTGACCATGATCAAATGCCCAAAGCACTCCGAGTAGTTCCTTTGGTCACAAGTTCCCTCCAGATATCCCTTATCCTGACTCTATGGGTCAACACATTCCTCCGTCACAGGACACCCATGTCACTCACTAGTATCAGTAATGTCATTGTTTCAGTCACAACCTAAAGATGAGGCTTGGAACTGAAATTGGAAGACGGGATTCACTGAGAGCATCTCCTTCAGGCTCAGCTCCCTCTCTGTACAACCAGTACACGACTGCTGAAACATCTGCCTGTAGATCTAAACCTCACTTCTAAAGACCCACTTGGGTCAGTGGACTCACTCTCAACCCCACTTGGAGGTGCTGACTCTCCTCCTAACCACGTTCTTTGTGTGTATTGGGCTCTGCCAGTGTTCTTTATTATCTCCTCCAGGTGAAAGGATGGAGGAGATCATGAATTTCAGCTAGCAGTGTAGCAGACTGTAGACACCCCCCCCATGATTTGTCAATGCATGTCAACGGTGGTTTAACGGCAATTACCTTTTAAGCTAATGATTCCCAAAATCGTGATGCAGAGTTGCAGTGAAAAGAAACAGATGCGCCGTGTATTTAGTTTGAAGAGACATTGATTTGAGAATTCAAAAGAAGCAGTTTTCTCACGTTTGCAGGGCATGTTGAATCCCAGTGAATCAATTTGTGATGCTTATGTTGCAAAAAGCAAAGAACAAAGTGAACAGACTGATATAAACTGGGTCTGACCCAAAGTGAGCACCAGGTGTAGAGAATGTGGGTGTGTTTAAAGCACCTAGCTGCCCGCCGCTTGAAAAATGTTTGGTCCAGTTTGGTTTCTTCTGAGTCTCTCCAGCGAGTCAAAGAGCCAAAACGTCACTCTGTCCAACAATAGCCACAAGATCTATGTTTTCTCAACAGTCTTCTGTACAAGCACTGTCGTCGAGGCCTCTGTGGATAGGAATGTATTGTTATTGAATGGCTGCTGATGGCGCTCTTACAGATGTTTGCATGCCCTGACACAGCTGGCTCATATCAGCTGCTGAAACACGATCCGTCACCACATCTGGGTTAAGAGTGCCCGTGTGTGTGTGTGTGTGTGTGTGTGTACATGTGTTCTGACACTGTTCATGCACTGTTTTATATGACGTCATTGTTTTGAGTGAAGTGCCTGAGTGAAGAGCTCAGTCTCAGATGTAAAGAAGGAAAGATTGTTATTAGTGCGTGTAAGCTGGGCTTTGTAAGAGTATTATTAAAAGGCAATTATTTAGAGAAAGGCAGAAAGAGAAATGGAGTAGAGGGATTCCAGCCCATGTTTTATCTATGTGTAACAATAGTATATCTGCTTTCTTAGGTGAAAATGTAGACTTTACGTTCATACTGGACAAAACCTTGTTTTCCTTCATTTTTTTCCTCTGATCTCAACTACTTTCATTTTTGCCCGACTGTAGTGATGAAGAAGTGCACTCATGGTGTAGTAAGACGACTGATTTTAAGCGGCTTCAGCCCCACTGACCCACTGGTGGGTGAGTCATTACACATTCATGCAGAAAATCCACTGTTAAGAAATGTACTTTTTGATGGCATTGTGCAACCAAGAAAAATTCAGTCAACGTCATATAACTTCAATAAAACGAGTCGGAATAAGCTGATTGCGATACGATACGATATGATTTGACAGTGACTGTAAGTGTGAAAAAGATTTTTTTTTTTAAACTAGAATTTCTTAATCCTACAATAACAAATTTTTATGGCCACTTGGGGTGCAAGTTGTGAAACTCAGTGCAGATAAATCACAACTAGTGACCACATTCATATTGTTCTCATACTGTTGTTTGATACGTTGTTATTACAGAAACATCAATCACAGACACTGTGAAGCTTTTTTCAGGCGAAATAAAAGGAGAAAGCGTGATTCAGGGAGCTTACAAGTGGCTCAAGTTCAAACTTAATTTTCGCCCCTCATTTTTCCATCAATTCACATGATCTTCATCAGCAGATGGAGCCTGCCTGGTCGCTTTAGATTTGTAGATATTCAAATGTACATTTTTGCACTGAGGCCTTCTCTTAAAGGACTGAAAGTTTTTTCATAACTTTGGAAAGATTTGGAAGTCTTCATTGAACAATACTAAATAGTTAAAGAACCTAATGATCAGTGGACATGGCATACTAGCTTGGCCGAACAGACCAGGAGCCAGTGTTGTAGGCTGGAGTCTTTTGTTCCTGTGGTCATACAACCACCTTTCATTTCTTAAGAAGTGTTTGGCTGATGACAGACTAGGGGAGAACTAATGTGTGACTGTGAAACAAGAGCTGCAATAACATTTTCATTTTCAAACCACTTTTGCCTACATAAATCTCCTGTAAGATCGTGTAAGACTGATCCTGAGCTGACAAAATCCCGAGTCTAGTTTTTTGTGTCTTTGTATGAGTGGTGCTAATGTCCTCTTTCCCTTCACAGGCAGTTCAGGAGACAGAGACGGACAGAAGGCTCCACAGACAACATGTCCACCGGTACCATTAGTCATCCCTGCAAGCAGGAGAGGAAAGGCAGTTTCTTAAAGGTACACACGCAAAGGTTTTAGCCATTCTAGTTTTCCATAAAGGGGGGGGGGGGCAGCCAACCTTTCAGTTACAGGCTAAATCCTGGAGAAGATTAAAGAGGAGGAGGAGAGAGGTGGAGTCGGCCTGAGTATAGCTCTGTGGTTTTCCTGCCAGGCTTTTGATCTCTGTTTGTTCTGGTAAAGCTCAGTTTACCCTGAATAGCTCAAAACGGGTTTGTTTTAAAGAAGGATGTTGTAGTGACTGACCATCAAATATTCCCACCTCACCAACTCCAGAAACTCTGAATATGATGGAACAGAACGTGTCACATAGTATGTTCACTGATACTGATTGATGGTCACATCATCTGTTGCTGACGCCACCGCTGATCTCAAACTGCTGATTAGCTGAATTACTACTGATGGGGCACAGTGTAGAAATAAGTGAATTGTGTAATTTCCTGTTGCACCTGCTGTGAAAATTCACTACTAATTTCCTAGTTTTACATTTACAACTATTAATTTCCTATTTGTGAACCAGACACGGATCTGCTCCAACATTTAATGTGTTCTTCATTCTACCCTCTTTCTTGTTTTTCCATAATCCTGCTCACAAACAAACAGCAGAGGCAAATAGGCAAATGTGACCCTGGTCTTGTGTTGGAGTCAAATTAACATTTTCCTGACAGTGTCTATAACAAAAGTTAGCTTTACAAAGATTTGTACGTGACTATTAAGCTGGTATCTCTATGTTTTTGGACACTCATGAGTGACAAATGAGTGTGAATATGTCCTGTTATTTGCTTTGAGTGGCACAGGGTAAATGTCTCTTTTTACTGTGAATGCCATGCAGCACTGTCACCAACACAATTCCTGTCAGTGTTTGGTACTCCAAATCAAATCTGGCACAAGTGGCATTGGTTACATTCTGCTATTAATGGCAAGCTTAGAACAGAGCACAGAGCTGTCCTTATTAAACAAAGAAAGAAGTACTGACAGCATGATATCAGCACAGTATATCTGTAGATCACCTCCCTGGATTTAGTTGACTAGTGTGTTTAGCTGTTTAATAGTTCAAAGATGGATGTTTCCAGCCTTTAGTGGAACATGTGAACACACTTTCTTCATAACGCCTAAAGAATGCTCTTGCTAGTAATAGGTGGTTTTATTACATGTTGTGGGACACTTGATCCTGTGGAACCCTCAGCAATGCCACTGTATGCCGTTTTATGTCAGTGGTTTTGTGTCAGTCTCTTTGTCAAATATGGCCACAGGTTTCCAGGTTCAGTTTCAGTTACCAAGAATTTCAGCAGCAGCTCTTTCACTTTTTCTTTTACTTTACTTCAGTGAATCTTTTTGTTCCTATTACACTTTCCCCCCATAGTTTGAAATCACATTTTGTAGTTTTTCAGTCAGTATTTCCATATTTTGGCAGCAGATTAGAAATACAATGATATTTATGCTCTATCATTATATGATCATGCCAATAAAACATTTCAAATTCAAAATGAAGCTCCTATAAAAGCATGTCCATACTTATTCAGAATGGGATTTTGTCACTCAAATGTTCCTTTGGAAAATTAACTGAGTCAGAAATAGCCATTTCCTTTGAAACAGCTGAGCTAATTGTTTCTTCTCTCTGCTCAGGCAGCTGATGTGACGTTACCCAACAGAGTCTTTGCCCAACTAGACAGATAATTGGGAAATGAAAGAAATGACGCCATTGCTACCCTGAAATGACTCAGTTTAAACCGCAGGAAAATAATTGCACATAATACTCCAAAAGCTATTAGAGCTATATGAGGTGAAAGGCACGCTAATGTCCAAGCCGGTTTCAGTCCTGGTTTATTTGGCGAATCCTTCGGTAACCATACTTGAGCAGCTTCTTTACATCAGAGATACAACAGAGTAACTGGTGTATCTGTTTGCAGTGCAGCTAAACAGACTCTGGTTGTTTTACTAAAGAACTCAGGCGGTCACTAATCGACTTTCTAATGAAAACTATTATTTACAGAGGTGATCACATAATGTATAAACAGTGGATGTTATTGCAGAAAGAAACGCAGACCGCAAAAAGTATCAAAATTAGTAGAAAATACAAGAACTAGAAGTCTGATCATTTTACAGTTTGAAAAATGAAACTTTTCTTTCTTTTTGTGTGTGTGTGTGTGTGTGTGTGTGTGTGTGCACATTGTCTTGTCAAGTAGCTGTTTGACTTAAAGGTTTCGTCAGGATGAAACTTGTAGTCTTGAGAGTAGTTTTTAGAGCCGCTTCCTCAGAGCCCCTGGAGGAGTAAAGGGTAGTAAATGCACTGATTCAGCATGGCTTTAATAGAACTAACACAGGGGTGAAGAGGAGGCCAACAGCAGATCTCATTGTGTAGCAGATGTGTGGTTTGAAATGGAGACCTCTGCTGGAAAGTGGTGCTTGGATTTGCCAGAGTGATCAAAAAATGCTGACATGCTTCGGAATCTGATGTTTTTGACATTTTTGCAGCTGATTAAAATCTTAAATACCCATACTAAAGCAATTCAAATGTCTTTTCTTTATTTAATCTTTTTTTAACCAGAAAAGCTTTGCTGAGATTAGAAATCTTTGTTTTCATTCTGGCCAAGATGGGCACTAACAGCAATAACAGTGAGTTACAGACAAACAACATGACATTAAAGACAAAACATGACAAAAACCACATGAATGACTTGAAACTAACGACTTAGACCACAAACTCATCAGGAAAATTCTTCCTGAAGCAATAAATAAAGTGAGAAATAGTCTTCCATTCATTTAGACTTCTTTTTTCAACCCACAGAGTCGCCACTTGCTGGCCCTTTGAAAGAATTCAGATTTAAGGCACCTCTGCATCGGCTTCACCTCTACACCCACTTCTTTTATACAGTCTATGGTCTTAGCACTTATTGAAAGGTGTAAGTTTTGCCATGCTTTATGTTGTGTTGCAGTTTATTTAGAAGGTTAGTCTGTTGAACATAATATTAGCATGCTGCATGGCTAATGTGGCTCCTCTTCAGAGATTGCAGTGCTGATTGGGGAGTTGGTGGGAGGATCCTGCTCAGGCCTCTGGCAGCCGACCAATCAGAGCATATTCTAGTAGGGCCCCCACATACAAGTATGAAACTGAAAATGTGCAAAGTAAGTGTCTTTTAAGTATGATGGAACTGTCCAGTAGGGGATTTGTGGGGGCCTATGATTTCTACCAGCTGAGTTATTTATGTCTCTTAAGTGTTTCACACATGAAGGTTGATTCACAGGCAGGCTTTGATGTATCGTTTCCTCCTGGTGTTCCTCTTTAGTAACTGGGATTGCTCACTGGGCAGTGGTTAGGGTGGGGGTAGGTTGTCTTACACACACACACACACACACACACACACACACACACGTACCTGTCATTAAAATAAGTGTGTTGTTCCCTGTGTGTCCTTGTAGCTGATCGACTCGTTTGCCTGGGAAATCGGCACATTGAAAAAGGAAATGGGGAAAAAGACTGAACCTGCAGAAGGAGACCACAAGACCGATACACTTCTTGGGTGAGCTCATAGTGTGTGTGGATATAAATTTGCATGGTTTTGACTGTGTGCAGTGTGTGTGTGCGTGTGTGTGTTCGCAGTTCACTATGGTTACCAGCAGAGAGCACCCTTACAAGGCCCTGAAGGTTCTGTTATATGAAATGTTGTGTGTTGTGTTTTGACACATAGCAGTCACCAAGCTATCAGGAACCAGTAGATGGCATGGTAAGCAGATCCGCTCTCTGGGAACTGTTAAGTAGTGTGTGTGTGTCTGTTGTCTGGTAATGTGCATCTCTGGGCATTATTACTTCTTCAGACACGGTTTCTGTAGAATTCAGAAAGTACCTCTCAAGTGGTGAGGAAGTGTGAAAGAGGCTGGCCAGCGGTTTGACCCACGGCTACTGCAGTTACACTGTTTTCATGTGTATCTGTGGTTGCTTTATTAGTCATGGGCTTTGTGATCTATTTAAAGTTTTATTTTCTCCACGCAGTGTTAGCACTTTTAACACACAGTACCCTGTTAGTGCTGCCCACACATTGTAGAATTGTAGACTCATCGTGCATTAACAATCTATGCATCAGTAAGAAACAATGTAAACAAGTACATTTAGTTCTATTTCATGCCATCGTATACGTCCACTCTGCTACAGTTCAGAGGGGAATGATAAGGCCGCTGCATCTGTTTGAATGCAATAGTCAGTAGTTGCTTTACAAATGAGGATTGTACATACAACACATAGAACGAGGTTATAATATCTATTGTCTTGTTAGACCTAATTACCCAGCCTTATATAATATATAATATACATTATAGTAATATATGTGTGTGTGTGTGTGTGGGATCTAGCTCAGACTGGCACTGATTTCTTTTTTTTTATTTTGTTTTTATTGAAGGATGAGACATTAACAGATCTTATTTGCCATACATTGTTAGAACAGACAAATCTTTCGTCTCCGTCCTTTTTTTTTTTTAACATTATATTACTTTACATTACATTACATTTTAGACTGGGACTGATTTCAAAGTTCCAAGGGAACTTGGTCTCAGTGTTTTCCCTTCAGAACCTCCTTTGTCCTCCAGTTTCTGTAGGCTCTCGCGGTGGAGTCACACAGCCAGTGTAGTTGGTCCCTCCAGGTGAAACGTTATTATCTTGAGCAGGCTTGTCTTTACCTCGATTTGCGTCACAATTATTTGCCTCCACTGGTGTCTTTCCATTGCCCTTTAAAGTCCACTTCACATTCAGGCTGAGCACACCTTCAAACACCATGTAAACAAGAAGTATTGCCTGCTTGTTTAAAGAAGAAGAAGTTGCATTTCTGCTTTTGCTCATGCTTGACTTTGACTTTTGAGTTTCTAATGGAGTTTGGAGAAAAGCCTCAGAAGATTCTAAAGGTGGGAACACATTACAGTTGTTCTGATTCTAAAAACGGTTTTGGCGTGACAGCTAATTGGAGACAGTTGGTCCGCATCTGTTCTGGTCAAGCTCTGCATGTGTCGACATCTGGGAGATGAAATCATACAGTGTGTGCTTTTCCATCCATCCATCCACCTTTTAATCTTATATTTATGTCTCATGTTTTTATATAGTTCATGCTTATGCTTTATATGTATATTTCTCTTTTGTGTCTCGCTACTGCACATTGAATCCTGTTCTACATTGACAATAAAAGTATTTGTATTTGTGCTTGTATATGTATGAATGGAATCAGGGCTGTTGACAGATTAGTATTTGATGTACAGTAAGGCTGCTGTCAGACCGACGTGAACCTCGCAGCCTTTTCATTGATTAGAGTTGAGCCAGTCCACTGACACAGTGGAGCTGCCAGCACACTAACCCTAACCCGTCACAAAAGGCTCAGCTTTAGTGGCAATGCAAAGCACTACACTGGCTGGAATTGAGAAAGTTGTTGTTCAGGAAGTGTGAAAGGGGCCGGACACAAATGACACAAATCAGTTCCACTTGAACTGAATAAGTCACGGAGACATTGCAAAGTTTTTAAGTTATTAGTGCATGGGTAATAGCTACAGCTTGTGGCTGTCATCACACCGAAACCTGACCAAAAGCTCACAATGATCGGTCCCAACCACTGTGGTTGATCTTTTAAATCCAGCTGCCATGCAAGGTAAAAGACTTTGTTTTGGTGGAAATACAGAGACAATGCTTACATCCTTCAAAAATGAACAGATGAGTTATGGAGATGGTCCCGTCACACTGGAGTTTGTCTGACATCCTGTGAATGCTTGCATTTGCTACAACATTCAGTGGTCATACGAAATGCAGCCCTTGTACCGTACCTTCTTTTATCTGTCTGATCTTGTTTTCAGGCTGGGTGAAGAGGTGGGAGGCCTCTTCCTGCAGGCTTCACCTTGTGCTGGGATCAAAGCGGGGCTGGCTGGAGCCAGAGATTCGGGCTACGACTCCTTCCACCGGCGGCTCAGTGTTCTGGACAGACTGGTGCATACACACGCTGTGTGGCTACAGCTGGGCCTCAGCCACCAGGAGGCCACACATATACTGCAGAGCCAACCCACCGGGGTGAGGGAACAGCAGCCACTGCGGCTTCTTACGTCCAACACTGTTGACTTAAAGCTGCACTTTTATGTAAAAGTTGAAGTCTTAGCACACGCAGACAGGCAGAAACAATAACTACAACCCCTCAGTATAATATGATACACCACAGACTAATCCTTCCAGATTCATTGCTGCCCGTTAGCTCTTTACACCGTCCAACAATAATGGGACTGCTTTAGACAAACTGTCAACTTGGCAATAACTACACTATAAACTGAGATTGTGTATATTATATGTTTGTCAAAGGTTGAGAACTGATCATATAAGTACATTTACACAGATATAGTGTTTTGCTGTCATGAAAGCTATACAGTACATAAAGATAAATGTACACAGATGTTGACAGTCCTTGCCATGATACCAATTCTGAACAAAAAAGACATTTACATGAGCAGTAACCTACAAAGAACGACGCACTTCTGGTGTAATCAGTGGAGTTTATGTTCTGATGGGATGTTTCCTCCCCCTGGCCTGCAGACATTCGTGATGAGAAGGTCAACCAGCCTGCAGAGGAAAGTCATATCTCTACGCATGGATAAGGACTCTGCAGTTCCGGTCAAAGACTTCTCCGTCAAGGAGAGCCAGTACAGTAAGCACCTGGGAATGCCCACTTCATGTGTTTACGGGCTGACAGTCAGGTTTCTAAGTCCTCTTCCAGCAACTCAAACTATTATTAGAAAGTGGAGTGAAGGTAACACACCTAAACTGAGTGCTAGAATACGTCCCTCTCTCAGGGGACGTTGTGATTGGAGGCAAAAAAATGGCTCGGTTCCTCAGCTGACACTGCTAGACTGCTGTGATTATACAGCCTAGATTTTGGACTGAGTACTTAAAGTAGTTGTGTTTAGTGTGTGTGAAAACCAATTACAATTGTAATTATCAGCCTGAGTCATTATGACCCACATGTGTGTACACATGTACAGAACACACACATGCAGCTGTTGGTTATTCGCTGGTGAAGATGAATGAGACTTTTTCAGTCCAGGTCCAAAACACATTTATTTTTATTTACGTGTCAACGCGTCTTCATACCATCAATTGTAGATGCACTGCACGCTTTTTTGTGTAGTAACTTAGTGCAGCCCTGATACAGCTGATTGTGGTTAATAAACAGAAAAGTACGGCTGATCTCTGAAAGTCCAAACAGGGATGTAGGATTAAAACTAAACTCCACAGAGATTCAGGCAGAGGCTACTAATGTAATGTGAGACCGTCACAAACAGAGCAGCACATGGGTTGAGCCACGCAAGACACATCGTATTTGAGTGGGGGAGACGTCACTGCCACCAAACAGGACCACGACAGAGCGGCATGTCAAACAGTCACCTGTTCTGTTGTCTGTGCAGGCTTTGTTTCACAGATACAGACTTATTTCATCTAATGTGTCAGAGGCTTCAGTGTACTGTACCTCTGTCTGTGAGGCGTTCGGTGGCGTCACTTCCTCCTCTTCTCTCATTCTGTCCACATTAATGCATCTCTAATTGTACTGCTCATTTCCTCTTTGCTGTGTGCTATCTTCAGTTACAGGGATTTTCCTGGAGCCTTGACCTCACGTCTCACTACTCTAAAAGTGCAGTGTCCTTCTTGTGTACCTGTGTTCTGACACCTGTGTCTTTTGGCACTAGACTGGAATTTCCCAATGCTTACCTAGTAAGAGAATGTGCTGCGTATGAATCACCGCCCACCGCTGCTCTTCGCCGCCTTTTCTGGTTTTTTTTTGCCGACTGCTGGGAAAAGGTGTAGACTCTGACTTGATGACTCGGGTCAGCGATGTCAGTGTGAAAGAACTAAAGTATAACAATGCTCAGTTCATCGAGAAAGAGATTTCATGCAAAAGATAACCTGTAAGTTCTCTACACAAGTCAGTGCTTTGTGTTCCTCAGTGTATTGACACTGACTGTAGTCATTTGATTGTTTCCTGTTATTCTGCAGCAACCTGATCAGAGAAATGACCATGTCAATGCAAAACCTGCTTTGTCTATTTAAGAAGAAGGGGAAATGAAAAAAAGCTGCTGGAGGAACACAGCACAAGGATGTATTGTTGTTTTCACTTGCAGTGCAGACATTTTGCAAACATATTATGAATGTAGCATGAGAATGGATTAATTTAGTGAGTCATCCTCACAGTCCATGATTGCTTACAGTAATGCCTGGTAGGGTTAATCTGATCAGAGACCTAATTTAACTGGAATTATTGGCTAATACGGCTATGTGAAGACACATGGTACCTACATTCATTTCAGTGAGCCCACTGTAACGATGCAGCAGGGGTGCAGATGCAGAGGTGCCAACACTGCTGGCTATTTATGTACTTGCCATCCATGAAGAGATGCCACGAGCGTGACTAATAATCTTCATATGAAATGTAGTCAGAATGTTTCTCACATGTTGCAATATGTTTTCTGACTTAAACAAATGTCTGTTGTACTGCATATGACTCATTGAACTGCAGAGTTGGGTGCTAAAATCCTCTTGCCTTATCACAACAAGTGAAACCCTTTCACATTACACAGAGTCATTTGATCCATCGTTATTAGAAATATTGATTAGTGCAACTTTAAATTAGAATTGCAGTATTTTAGGGGTTTCAGCTGACTAACCTCAGATTATGAGCTTGCTGCGTATGAATCACCGCCCACCGCTGCTCTTCGCCGCCTTTTCTGTTTTTTTTTTGCCGACTGCTGGGAAAAGGTGTAGACTCTGACTTGATGACTCGGGTCAGCGATGTCAGTATGAAAGAACTAAAGTATAACAATGCTCAGTTCATCGAGAAAGAGATTTCATGCAAAAGATAACCTGTAAGTTCTCTACACAAGTCAGTGCTTTGTGTTCCTCAGTGTATTGACACTGACTGTAGTCATTTGATTGTTTCCTGTTATTCTGCAGCAACCTGATCAGAGAAATGACCATGTCAATGCAAAACCTGCTTTTATTTTGTATAATGTAGTAGAATCTGTCTGATACAGGTAGATTTCTGGAGAGGCCCAGTTTTTTGTCTATTTAAGAAGAAGGGGAAATGAAAAAAAGCTGCTGGAGGAACACAGCACAAGGATGTATTGTTGTTTTCACTTGCAGTGCAGACATTTTGCAAACATATTATGAATGTAGCATGAGAATGGATTAATTTAGTGAGTCATCCTCACAGTCCATGATTGCTTACAGTAATGCCTGGTAGGGTTAATCTGATCAGAGACCTAATTTAACTGGAATTATTGGCTAATACGGCTATGTGAAGACACATGGTACCTACATTCATTTCAGTGAGCCCACTGTAACGATGCAGCAGGGGTGCAGATGCAGAGGTGCCAACGCTGCTGGCTATTTATGTACTTGCCATCCATGAAGAGATGCCACGAGCGTGACTAATAATCTTCATATGAAATGTAGTCAGAACGTTTCTCACATGTTGCAATATGTTTTCTGACTTAAACAAATGTCTGTTGTACTGCATATGACTCATTGAACTGCAGAGTTGGGTGCTAAAATCCTCTTGCCTTATCACAACAAGTGAAACCCTTTCACATTACACAGAGTCATTTGATCCATCGTTATTAGAAATATTGATTAGTGCAACTTTAAATTAGAATTGCAGTATTTTAGGGGTTTCAGCTGACTAACCTCAGTTTATGAGCTTGCTAGTTCAAAGTATCTGTCCAGCTATCAGTGAATAATCAGGGTATGTATATTAACATTAGCTTCTTTGTTGCTTATGTGCTAGCTGACAAAGCTAAAACTGTTCAGGTTACTTGGGCCGACACTGTTCATGCAGAAGCTCCCAATGCAAATATCAGTGACAAGAACCAATGACAAGACATTACCCTGTGGCACACTAACCTAAACTAGTCCTAAACAAGTCTTTGTGATGGCACCATATAGTTGGACTGGCTCCTCAAATCCCCTGGGCATGACTAATGTCCTGTGTACTGCAGCGATTCGTGTGGTCGGGGGTTTAGTCACATACAACAGCTAATTGATACTAACACTGAATATTTAAACAAGACTAACTGTGGTTATCAGGGCTCAGGGGAGGTTTGAAACAGATAAGGACTGTTCTTAGCCGTGGGCCTGCTGCCTACTGCATGATTGAACCCACTTTCCTCAGTCCCTTCCAGTATAACCATGCGTTGCTCTCTTCCTCTGTCTGTATCCTTTGGGTTCACGTCTACTGGCTGCAAAAGATTCCATTTTAGTGAGAGGTTGTCCCACACTTTATCCTTGTCTTTCTTATCTTTCTTCTTACTTGGAACACGTCAACATTTTTGACAGTCTATTGTTTTCTTTCTCATATACACACGGAGTTCTGTACTGACATAAATGCCGTTTATCTCTGTCCACACCTAGATGTAGGTCATGTTTAGTGCCAGGAGCCTCGGCTGCAAGTTGTTCTCACTGTGTGCCAAGTTTACAGCAAAACACGTTTTCTGTCAGTATGTTACTGACAAGGTGCGTGCTCACCTTTTACTCCTCCTGACTATCTGTTTACCAGCGAAGCAAATCTGTCAAGCAACAATCGCACACAGGCCAAAGTGGTTATTATTAGTGTTATTTACTCTGATTATTCATTATTTATTATTACACAATACCAATCAGATTCTTTCTTCCTTAGAGGAATTCAGGTGAATAGAGGGAAGGTTAAATAAACCATTCCTTTACAGGAATTGGTTTAAAACTTGGCTCAGCCGTGTCCCGCTGTTTGCCAGTGTAAACAACATGATACCCATTTCTACAGCCAGCATGATTTTACATTTTAGGAGTTGAAGTCACCATTTCTCTGAATCTGTAAAGCCTATAAAAGTCTTCCTGACAGTTTCCTGTAGCTCGTTGTGTCCTGATTGTTCTCTTCTGTTCTACAGCTTTCTCTTTGGAGGGATCAGGCCTGAGCTTTGCAGACCTGTTTCGTCTGGTGGCTTTCTGTTGCATCAGCAGGTGAGTCCATCACTCAGAATGACTGATGATCGGACATGCAAACCACACTGATGTGATCCATCTCCCACCTAAATGTTTAATACATATTACACAAACCATCAGTCTGTCTACATCAGAGGCATTCAAACTGGAAATGTGGGAGAGTTGAACGGTGCACAGGGCGAGACACCAGGCACATGTGTCAAAATTCATTCTCCCTCTGTCCTCGGAGTCATAAACCAGTCACACATTTTCACATGTATTTTTGTTTTCATGATTTATACTTGGTTATGATTATCTCCAATGTCCATCTATAATTGTCCATAATATATAACTCTTGAGCTTGCATGAGAATCATCATTTTTAAGTTTTCTTCTGTATGAAAGTAGTAAATGGTAAAATGGTAAATGGTCTGTATTTGTTTCTAGTTTCTAGTCATTTCGACCACTCAAAGCGCTTTTCCATCACATCCTCATTCACACATTCACGCATCATTCATTCAGGAGGGATCTAAGTTGGTTGAGGCTGTTCTTTCATACACATTCACACACTGAAGCTGTTTCAGGAGCAAGTTGGGGTTCAGTGTCTTGCCCAAGGACACTTCGCCACGTTGATTTATAGGAGCTGGAGATCGAATCAGCGACCTTACGATTGATGGACGACCCACTCTACCTCTGAGCCACAGCCGCCCCATAGTCCAGTGATAGATGTTTGTACATCATTGCAAACAGGAACTGCTTATAATTATTTTGGCAAACAGTTAATAGTCCTAATTTTCAAAAATGTTGCAAATATATATGTATGCCGTCAACACGTACGCCCTGGCAGTCATCAGATACCCTGCTAGTATGATAAGCTGGCTAAAGGTGGATAGAGGCCATTGGTATCAAGATAAGGAAGCTCCTCACAGTGCATGGGGGGGTTTCATCCCGAGTCTTGCGTGAGCAAGGGAGGCCGAGGACTGGTGAGCGTCAGAGCTACTGTCCACGACGAAACAACCAAGATCCAGAAGTACATCAGGAAGATGGTCCTCGAAGATGAGCTGCTAAGTGAATACCTCAGGCAGCAGAAACCTCAGAAATCCTACCAGTGGCTGGAAGAGGCTGGATTAAAAGACAGCACAGAAGCACTAATCATGGCAGCACAAGAGCAGGCACTTAGAGCAGGATCTTAGTGCAAGATCAATAGAGGCGGGGGTCTACCACACTAGACAGGACCAGGCTGTACAAAGATGCTCCTGAAACAATCCAGCACATAATAGCAGGGTGTAAGATGCAGGCAGGAATAGCCATAACCAAGTGGCTGGTATAGTGAACAGGAACATCTGCACTGAGTATGAGCAGGAAGCCCCACGGTCAGAATGGAAGTCACCTCCCAAAGTGGTTGAGAGTGACCGAGCTAAGATCTTCTGGGACTTCCAGATCCAGACCGACAAACCAAACTGGTGACGGCTAACCAACCTGACATTGTGCTGATTTACAAACAACAGAAGAAGGCAGTGGTGATAGATGTAGCAATCCCAAGTGACATCAGGAAAAAGGAACATGAGAAGCTCAAAAAGTACAGAGGGCTGAAAAAGATGTGGGTAGTAAAGACAACAGTGGTGCCAGTGGTGATTGGAGCACTGGGGGCTGTGACCCACAAACTGGGAGAGTCCAGATATCACATTTGAGGTCTCTGTCCAGAAGAGTGCAGTCCTAGGGACAGGGGAGCGCAGGGTCATTTTTTATATACATAAATATGTATACATGTATATACACAATGTGTGTGTGTGTGTATATATATTATTATATTTCTGTCAATAGTATCGTAACATCCACCCATCAACTAACTTTTAGCAGATTCATTAGTTAGCTAGCTACCAACATCACAGTAATCAGTGCGTCTTCAGGTGTTTTCCCTCATCTTCCTTCACTTCCTGCAGTTCTAGGGTTGCGTCTGCCTGCTTCATTAATGGGGGAGTGATGAGGGGGTAGAAGGAGGCGAGTCGTCCTCTACGACTGACTGAAGGCAAATGCTGGTCATAAAGCTGCCCAGTGGAGTTTTCTTGTAATCCAACAAAGCCTGTGGTTATATTCACAGGGTTACTCACCAAAGGACATTCTGTGGATCCTTGAGGTCTAACAACAGTGTCAAACTCTTCTCCTCTTCCATGCCTCCTGGTGCATTAATGCACTTCTTGCTGCATTAATGCCACATGTAGATCAGCGAAATCGTGTGTTGTGTCACCCACATGCACCTGCATGTGCATTCACATGTGTGGGCAAGAGACAAAGAAAACAGGGACCCACCTTTGCAAAAAAAAATGGTGGTGCAGAGGTAAAAATGCAGCTTAGTGTATTTAAAAGACATGCATCCTATTTGTACCTTTTTTTAAATCCAGAATACCTGCATTGTTTCCTAAATGCCCAAACTGCCATTTCACATTTATAGCTCCACAGTTTTTAGGTCACTTTCTGTGTATCTGTGGAGCCACAATAGTGCCTCAGTCATTTATCACATTTAAAGCGTCCAGGTTTGACTTCATAAATCTGTAGGTATCATTTTTAGCTTTGATCACTCAGGTTTACTTGACTGAAGCCTTTGGAAAATGTATAAAAGCTTTGAAAGGTCTTGTAAAAGACCCAGAGGAAGTAGAGCAGCAGGCACTTTTTACTCTTCGGCCGTGTGGTTGAGTATGCGGTGCAGCCAGCACCACACGCCCAGGCCAAGCCACGCTCCTCTCTTCCAAAGCAGTGACTCATGCAGTCTGAGGAATAGGCTTCCAGCCCCACCCTCTTTTACTCACTTTTTCGTCTCTCTGTTGACCAAGTCTTTCTCTCTTTCACGCGACCTTTTCTCTTTTTCTTAGGGATGTGTTGCCCTTCACTCTGAAGCTTCCAGAGGCCATTGCTTCTGCCAGAACGTCTGCTGATCTTGAGGCAGTTGCTAAACTTGGAGCAGGTTTGTTCTCATTTGAATATAAATTTGGGGTAAGCGTGCAATCTGTGAACTGATGGCAAACTGAAGGTGGGATATAAAGAGGACTTGACTCCACTGCAGCAGATAATAAGATAATATAGATAAAAACAGAATATATCAAAATAATCATGCAGAATTAACACAGCATTGGCTGATACATCTACAAATGTTACACTTTACACAGTTGTCTTTAGCCCCTTTTCCACTGCAGGAACTTTTATCATTTACATTTTGAAAAACCTTGGCGCGTTTCCACCGAAATTACCCGGGGAAAAACTTTCCCTCAACCCCAAACCTTCCCTGAAAAAAGAACCTAGTAGGGGGGTAGGACTTTTCAGATTACCTGGAAGTCTTCAGTGTGGCTGCAAACTTGTTTATTTCATTTCTACAAGCTTCACTTCGTTTGTGTTTTGATCATTTGGAAAATGGAGCAAAAGAAGAGAAGCTACGAGAAGTGGACGGACGACGAGGTCCTGGCTCTTTTGAGCGTCTTTGCCCAGGAAGAAATTCAGCAGGACTTCGAGTCGGTGACTCAAAACGACCGAGTCTGTGGAAGAATAGCAGACAAGCTGGCGGAGCTAGATGTAGGGCACACGCTGAAACAAATTCGTGAAAAGTTGAAGAAATTTAAGAAAGATTATAAGAAGCTGAAGGACCACAACAGTTGCTCCCCCACACGTCATCAGCCTGATTTGAATAAATGCTCTGGAACTTTGAGGTGCGGTGGAAACGCAAACCACACAGATTACCAGGGATTCTTTTACCAGGTAAATAATTTCCTAGAAGTAAAAGTTCCTGGAAATGTTGGTGGAAAAGGGACTATCTTTCTTATTGCGTTAAACAGACACTTCTCCATTTCAAAGTATTTATGGGTAATATTGTGTCCGTTTTTTTTTTGCAGGCATATTGATTTGTGCACTTTCACCCTCAGCCTCATGCAGATTCAGAGTAGAGTGTACAGTGTTTTCCATCCATCCCACATCTGTTGAGAGTTATTTTTGTGCCTAAGGCGTGACACCCATAAAGCCCATCTCAACCACATTCCCAACCTGCTAGAAGGATTAACAGGCATGTCAGTGCTAAATGACTCACCCCCAGGGACAAAAGTCTCTTCCAGGTCCAGATCAGTGCTGCTCAGCTGGGCATGGACTCAGGCGAGAGCAGGGTGCCTGTGGAGCTTTTTTTTTTATTTGTTTTTTTCTTTACTCAGATGAGGCAAAAAAAAGTGTGTAGGTGTTGTTGGACTGATCTTCTACACCACTTCCCCTTTTCATAATCCACTCAGTGTGACCTTTCTGTCCATTCAGACTCTGCTGCTGTGACTCAGCTCTCAGACTCTCGGCCTTACAGCCTCTTACAGAATTCAGGATGACACTCAATGATTTGATGACACCAACCCTGTAAAATGGCCTCAAAGGATCTACAGACACACGCTTTCTCTCTATTTTCCCCTCTATTGTATTCCTCAGTGTCGCTGTCTTTCATTCATAAAAGGGTTCCTGTTTAGCGGTGACACAATAGTGGGGTTTGTATTTCCGAGGTAATTGAGCTTCAGTGAATGGTTGATTGAAAAGGCAGTCCTGACGTACATACAAACATTTATGGCTTAGAAAGATGTGAAAAGAGCAGTGTTGACTCTGACATCTTCACAGGCTCACATTACCTGTTATATGCCTCTCCTTGGTTTAGAAAATAGTTTGTCATCTGATATGAAGCCTTTGATCATAAAGGATCAAGGATAACTGTGGTATTTTTTAAACCTGGGTCCTATGTTTGCATCTTTTGGTGTCTTAATGACTGGTAGGTACAAAAATCTTTAGAATTGTACCACCAGATCACCTCAGCCAACCTTGAATGGACTGTAATGGTCTTAATGTAATCCTTTGGGGCAACTCAAATCATCAAAGTAAGTCCACTAAAAGTGCTTTTTTTTGCCACTGACAGGCTCAGATTGTTTTTCTAATTGTCTGACAACATTATGGAAAATATTCTGACGTAGGTAGGACTGTAAGATCCTTTTGTTTAACCACACTTTTCAAAGCTACCAGACCCCATTGAAAAAAAACAGTAGTTTACTTTGCAGAACACCGGCGTGGCTGGTCTACCGCTGCCTTTGTTAGTTGTAGCTGTTTTATTGGTTCAAAACTAAATTAAACACATGACTTCTAGTGACTTGTTGACAGTATTGTTTGCACATTTAGGATATTTAAGGCATTTCTTCTGAGGAATTTGTAATACTCATCACCTAAGCTGCATGCAAGTCATCTCAAATTTAGCACCATGTTGGTGCTTAATGATGAAATGTTTGAAACGCTCATGTTTATTGTCAGTATTCAGGTTGGAGTTTACTAGTAGGTTAAAAGGTTTGTTTCTGAGGCCCTGGCTCAAATCTCACTATTTTCCTCCGCAGCTCTATTAGAAATGCCTGTTAGCAAGAGATCGATACGATCTACTTTAGCTCATGCTGCTGCAGGTGTGTTTTATCAATCAATCAATCAATCAATCTTTATTTATATAGCGCCAATTCATAACAGTGTTATCTCAAGACGCTTTACATAAAGAGCAGGTCAGACCAAACATTAAGGATTCAAGAATCCCCACATGAGCAGCATCAGGTATTATATTAGGCAACAGTGGCAGGAAGAACTTCCCTCTCTCCTCCAGAGGTTTTTGTTGAAATGCACTAAAAAATAGTATAAACTAGTATAAACGTGCACAGACATTTACATAGATAACAACATGTATTGACAGTATATTTTCCAAATGCCTCTACACTGCAGGTGGGTGGACAGTGTGAAGAATATTAAACTTGAGATGTGTCTGTTTTTAAAAAGATCTGCTAAGTAACACTGACAGACACATCAGTTGAGATTATTTACCTCTCTGCTTTAGAGCTGCTATAAGTTACTTTTCCAATCTTTGAGGTCACACTCTTGGAACATGATAAAAGGCAGCGTGACAATCAAAGCCAAACCTACTGATCATAGTTAAAGTTACGTTTCTGAAAGTCCAGCTCTGGAAAAACCAGTCACTGACCTCACATCCCGTACAAAGTGTTAACTCTGTCTACTGTTGGCTCCAGTCCAGCTGTCATATCCCTCTAAAGGTGCCCCTGACTTACTTTTGACTTTCCCCATTCTTACATCAACCACGCCAAGCCACATTCCTCTCTAGTCTCAGTCCCAGGTGTACTGTGTGTGTGTGTGTGTGTGTGTGTGTTTAAACACCGCTTTGCTCTGCTTTGCATGTAGTTGTGTGAAAATGTTTGTATGTAAAACTGATTGATCAAAATAATTCCAAACATTGAGAAATGTCTTCAGCAAATAGAACAATGCAAACTGTTGGATTGTAATAAGTAATACAGTCAGAGCGTGTGAGCAACGGAGCGAAAAAGACGACAGAGGAGAGTAAACAAGAGTAGAGTAGGAGGGAAATAGGAAAAATTGTCTGTGTGTGTGTGAGATGGAGAGAGAAAGAGACCACGCAGCTTCCTCTGAAAGGGGGGGAGGCAGGAATACTGTGCTAACAGCCCGCCCACACACACATTACCAGGAGTGAGTCATAACACAGAGTGAGTGAGCCAGAGGAGCCAGTCAAGTTTCAGCTCGTGCAGCCACAGCAGTGAGTTCTGCAACACAATCACAAGTACAGAGAAGTTAGACTGGCAGCTCGTCTGTGTGGCACTGAGCTTTGGGATCACAGTGAGTATTGTTGCCCTTTCTGTTCTGAGTGACGGAGTTGCACTGTGTCTGGTACTAGTATTCCTCAGTCTGCTGTTGTTTTTGCTGCTGTGTGTCTGACTCGTTTGCTCTGTGTGGTACAGCCACGGCTCTAAAGGTTGTAAACTGTGCACTGTTGTGTTACGGTAGTTTAGTTTTTTCCTCTATCCCATTTGCTGGGAAAAAGCTCTGACCGGCTCAGCCTTTCAGACTGCAAAAGTAAACGGCAGCGATTTTGCACTGAGCAGCATTTAGAGGTTTTTTTAGACTGGTTGTAGTTGTGCAGGGCTTGCGAGTTAATCATTTTTCAGTATTTTTTTTTTCCGCCACTCTTTGTGCCGTAGCACAGCTTGGTTTGTTTATGAAATTGTCGGTTACCAAAAGAGCAACAGGGGGTAAATAGCTGACAGCTGCCAGTTTCATTGTTGTGGGGATGTGATGGGACACCAAACATAATTCAAAATCTACCACAGCTTTGGGAAGTTCAGATGGAAAAGCACCACCGTGCTGCCCAGTTTTTGGCTCACCAAACCAAAATACGATGTGTAATGAAGTGAATGTCCTATAATGTTTAGTTTTTGAGGAATTCAATTTTTTTTTTTTATTCATACTTTTATATATTTATATTTTACTTTGTGTTTGAAGTGTATTCTTATTCTTTTGGAGCTGTGTGTAACAAAAAGCAATTTCCCCCTGGGGATGATTAAACTAATTCTGATTCTGATTCTGATTCTGATGTACTGTTAAACCCCTGTTAAAATAGTGACAATAGTGTTCTGTAATCTACTGAAAGTAACTGATGTGTAAACTCAATGAAGTTCCCCATTAAGAAACTCTAATTCCAAAGTGTGTTTCCAGGTGCTGGGGAGCACTTCAGCATCATATGTGAAAAATATTGTATAAAAAGTGCGTTGAGATTGAGCTGCATCGTGTCTGAATATGCCATTTGAGTTAAGAATGCATGGAACAACAGGGACAATGTCGTTAGTTCTGCTGCCTGGATTTAGAAAAACAAACTGTCCAACAGCTCTAAGAGTGCAACGTTAAATCATGGAGTTTATTCTTTTGTCTGAACAACTGTGAAAAGCAGCTAGCAGGCTGTGGTCCAGGTTTAGGCATACTAATGTTGGCTTTGATCCACATATTACTAGATTGTGTTGATCGTGGCGTACCCTGGGGATAAGGCAGAGCCTAGACATATTACATTTTTCCATGTTGTTTCATACCTTGTGCACATAATACAGGTAGAATATTTCTCTCAATGTCTCACATAGGCTTCTGGGACGCTCAGCTGTGCCACAGGAGGACGGGCTCAGTCTCCTCGTCAGGAACAACTGCTCCTGACAGACCCCCTCCCCCTGCCCACCGAACAGTCTCCTCGGCTACCAGTCCAGGGCCCCCTCAGCTTCGAACTCGCACCCCGTCTGAGCTTGAATGTTGTCAGTCCAATGGAGCCCTTTGCTTCATCAACCCCCTCTTTCTAAAGGTTCACCAACCAGACAGTGCCACTTCGGATCCCGTTGGCGCAGCAGAGCAAGGCCTGAGGGAAAACCCCGTTAGCAACAGCCTAGAAACCAACAAAGACACTCAACTGTGTTGTAGTAACAGTCCTCAGGTCTGTAGCTCAGATCACGGTGACAGCAGCCAGTCAGGTCAAAGCAATCCGCAGAGCCTTGGAAGCACAGAGCTCAAGGACGATAACAGTGAAACCAGCAGCAGCAATCAGAGGCCGAGTGCTGCAGACGGTGTGCCACGGTCCCCACCTCCTCGTCCACCCCCACCTCGTTTTGCGGTGCGTAGCTCAGCTCCCCCTGTCCGACAGCGCAGTATGCCAGAGAAGATCTCCTGGATCAACATCCCCAAGGAGAAGGTGGAGGAGAGAGAGAGGGGCAGCAGCCTTCTTTCTCGTCTGGGATCCTCACTAAACATCAGTCCCTCATCCTCCCCTCCCAAGAGACTCAGCATCAGCTCCCCCATATCCATTCCTCGGCCCTCCCTGCCTATCTCTCTATCATCTCTCTCCTCCTCTCCACGTCGGGCCAAGGCCTCACCATCACCATCATCCAGCCAGGAGGATGCTCAGTGTCACCTGGCCCTGGAGGACCAGACTATTGAGAAAGCCCTCATTAGAGCCAAACTGTCTCAGCATAATGCTACG
Organism: Pempheris klunzingeri; assembly: GCF_042242105.1. NCBI lineage: Eukaryota > Metazoa > Chordata > Actinopteri > Acropomatiformes > Pempheridae > Pempheris > Pempheris klunzingeri. The sequence goes on from NC_092023.1 coordinate 23,389,603, forward strand.
AGAACCCCTGCCCAGGAGTCCAGCAGTCCTCCACAACCTTCACTGATGACAACAAACAAGCGGGCAGAGGTGACAGGAGAAGAAGAAGAAGCAGGTGAGGAATGCAGTGGCGGCGGCCAGCGGCTGAGTGACATGAGCCTCTCCACAGATTCCTCAGACTCTCTGGATTTCTCCCAGTCCTCAGCCTTCTTCCTTCCTCCTCTGCACGACCCCAGCCCCCCGACTGTCGCTGACTTTAACACCCACCTCCCACTCTCCCTCCCACCATCCCACCTGCCTTACTGCAGCATGGAGGAGGATGACGACGATGAGGATGATGAGGACGAAGAGGAGCCCGACTATGGCGTCAGCCTCGAGAGCGACCAGGACCAAGACCAGGACCTGACCATGGTGCCACCGGGCCACCGCACAAAGCGTCGCCCCAGTGCCAGTGCTTTGGTCCTGCAGAAGGCCCTGCGAGGGCACCTGCGCAAGATGAGTGGCGTTTTCAACTCGCTGCTGACGCCTGAGAAGAGGGCGATCCGCAGGGTGGTGGAGCTGTCCAGGGATAAAGGCTCGTATTTCGGCTCACTGGTGCAGGACTACCTGAGCTACATGGGAGAGGGTGCAGGCACCCAGGCTTGGCAGGGCTACGCCTCCGGACTGGAGCTGCTCCAGACTCTCCGCCAGTTTATCACTCAGATGAAGAGCTACCTGCGACAGAGCTCCGAGCTGGAGCCGCCAATTGAGAGCCTCATCCCTGAAGACCAGATCGGTGAGTAACAAAAGAAATAGTTCCACCATCTTTCACTCAAGCTTTGCACTGTTTGTAAGCCTGGTCATTCCACTAGTTTTACCAGCTATTGTAAATGTAACGGTTACCACACTCTGAAGACAGCTAATGCTTTAATTGTGGGTGTGTGTATAGATCACTGCCGACATGCTGGGACTGCTCAATTGCAACATTTCTACCTTAAAGCATTTTGACCTGATCCTCAACTCAGCAGGGAGGCTCGTGGAAGTCACTTCTCTGTGTGTTTTTGAATAATTCTGTGGTGATTATTTTTAGGAAACGTGACTGGGTGATGTATTTATGTGAAATTTTATTTTCTACGGAAACAGCATGTCATAGAATCTGTGTTTAACGCAGACGTAGCAGTTTCACTTCTATTTCAGCAGTGAGGACACTGGAAATTCACTAGGAATGTGTACATACACATAAACACATGCACACAGAAACCAGTGAGGGCGTTGGACAGGCCATGTTAGCTAATCGTATGGTGTTGTGTATGCTGGTAAGTCAGTATCCATTTGAAAAACAAAGTGAGGACAAGTGAACACAGCGCCAACTTACTCTTAACTTTTCAAACAGTGTGCAAGTGTAACCCAATGCTATTGTTTGGATTTCCCTCTTACTACCCTTTATAATATTCATCCTTTATTGTGTCTTACAATACCGTGCTAGCAACATGAAAGGGAGAAACCAGGGACTACCGCATCGATACATAAGTACACACACCTGCCGGAAGAGCAGTCTGAGTCATCGAGGCCAAGATTCAGCGGCTGCATTAGACTTTGGACAGAGTAACATGTAAACAGGGCACAAAGAGGGTTTTTAACTCAGGGGCTGTTGAACTGACCTGTTTTTACTGGCCCCATTCAAATAGTTCATCAGAGCGTTATAATTATGAAGTCATGAACTGGGTGAAAAACTTTCTTTTAGCTGAAGCCAACACATAATGTGAATGCTGACGTTTCACATTTTCATGTTAGGTCTTTAGTCCGTTTTTCATTGAACTGAAAAGAATTGGATTCATTTGTTAGAAAATGGAACAGATGGGTTTTTCTGGCAACAGTGTTCGGGATTTGAGGAAAATGAACTGAAGTGAAGAAAGCTTAATAAAACACAATTTTATTTTTCTGCCGGTTTGGACAGAATTTTAAAAAAGAGACCGGGGCAGATATAGGTGTTATTCCTCCATTGTTGGCTATCTAATAAGACATATAATGCCCCCAACAACAACACCAATAAGAAGAAGAAGAAGAAGAAGAAGAAATAGGAATGAAACTGATCATTTAAGATGAAATACTTAGGTCTGAGTGACTAATAGTGCATTGCCTGAAGGACAAAAAAGACAAGAATGTATTTTCACGTGTTTGTGGTCGCTCCCTTCTCTTGCCTCTTTTCTGAATGGCCTATTTTTTTTCAGGGATGACACACTGAACTGCTGTGGTTTTACTTCTTGGAATAGTTGCTCAATGTTTTGTTGTGGCGGCCTCAGAGAGTGTTTTTGTTCTGTCCAACTCGAAGGCCGGCCGGCTGGCCCAGATGCATTCGGGTGACTGTCTGCCAAGTCTAACGAGTCTTACTCCAGTTCTTTTAAAGCAACTCTCCAATCAGAGTGAGAGGATTTGAGACAAGCCCCCCTCTACTTGCTGTCCCGCTCAGCCCGTCTCTGACACCCTCTTTGCATTTTTCTTGGTGTTTCTCTTCTCCTTCAAATCCAGTCACTCTGTCTCTTCTGACCTCCCTGCATTTAAGTAATGTGCCAGTATTTTGAGTATGACTGTCAGTGCACTCATGCAGTATTTATGGTAAGGTCGGAATGTGCAGGAACGGAAGGAAACACGTAAAATGGGGGCATCTGTGTTGAGGCACTGAAATGTAAACTCAGGTTTTTCAGAGAAGACAATCACAGAGTTTCAAACATGGAAGATGTTGTTTTCTTCTTGTGCTCACTCAGCACCCCAGCCATGTGTGTGTTTTGGTTCAGGATGTTCAGGCAGGGTGAGGGGAGTGGTGGTGGTGGGGGGAGGGCAGAATAGAGTCCCTTGTCCTCCAGTCATTCCACACTGTGAAGCTCTCCTCCAGCAGACAGCCTGAGACAGCTCGCCGTCATGAAGCTCTGTTTGTGCGTCACTAAGTTTTCATGTATTATAAAAACGTCAAAAGATGGATAAGACCTGTGGCGACGCTCTGTCTGTTTTATATTTGCAGATATTAGCTGGAATCTTCTTCCCGCTGACAATCCAGGAAGGCTTAGGCAAAGTCTGTCATTTTCTTGCATACAGAACAAACTCTTTTTATTGGTTTAATTGTGAAAACAGGTAAACTGCTTACACAGCCAAACTGGGTAGAGAATATGGTAGGGCAAAATGAAGAGATAATATAACTTTGTCATACTAATATATATATATATATATATATATATATATATATATATATATATATATATATATATGTATATATATATATATATATATATATATATATGTATATATATTCTCTGGGAGTTTTGTATCTTTGTAATATCTCTGGATGTGTCACTTCTTTGTGGGTAATGCTGCAAATCATTGAGCAGGACTGATTATTCACTTTCCTAGATGAAAAGGTCGATACCACTCTCATTAAATATGAAGCAGCAGGCAGCATGTAAACCCCTATAAAAACCACAATTTGTCATTTGTAACACTTATTTTTTTGTACAGTTGAATCGAAGGAGATATAACATGTTAATTTGTCAGTTTGACTTCTGGACAGATTGTGGCTGGTTAAGCTGTCAGGCTGCTGGCTGTAGTGTCTTATTAACTATATAGGCCATTTTCTGCTTCTTATCTGACTTCCAACAAGAAAGTGAATGTGTGCATTTCTCAAAATGTTGAATTATTAACCAAAAACAAAATTAACAAAAAAAATGGTGGGCATTTGATTGTCCACAATTTCTATTGATATTATGATGAGAAATGACCACGATTGAACACACTCCAGTCTATCCAGTAGATGTTGGGAGTCTTAATAATCAGCACTGTATGACCCAGCAGTGGGTACAAAGGCTATTTTGAGGCGTTTATCATCGAAGGAGGAAGTAAGCAATCCATGTGTCAGGGGTGGTCCTTCAGTGACGGGACAGATAGATAAACCTCCTCCTGATTACACCAGGTTATTTTTTACTGCAAGGACACTCATTGTCTACATTGTCTGCCATTTTGTGTGTTTCAATGTCCATGGCTATGGGCTTGACGTGCTTAGCTGTGATTCTATCTGCTATGAAAATAACTGAAAACTAAGAAAAAAAGCCCATCAGAGGTAAAAGAATGACCATCCTCAGCTGTTAATGCCACAGCAGGGTGGCAAAGAGGGACTAAATGATTGGAGCAGGCCCTGCTGAAGGCGAGAAGGGGACAGAGAGGATATTTGTCGAGAGGATGTTTATATCAAGCAGGAAGAGGCCCTGTTTCATGGCAAGAAGTGGGAGTTTGTGTCTGATTCCCTGACTGTGTGTGTCCCTGGCTCTGTGTGTCTCCCATCTGTGATCAACACAAGGGAGTCTGTAGCTCAGCTGTGTCTCTAAAGGTGAAGCTTCACGCTGGGTGCACGAGCTCCCTTTGAGGTCCAGTGGGGTCAGCATTCACTCTTTGTTCCTCTGAAGTGTGGAAAGGAAAGGAAGATACACCCACACTCATACAAGCCTGGAAGACACAGCTGGAGCAGTCTAATTTGTGTCCCATTCCATGAACACAGCCTTAAACTGTATGCCCACAGTGAGGAATGTTGGCACCGTGATCCCTGGTTTTAATCACTACAACAGCCCTGTGGGGATCCGGTAATTACTTCAGATTATCACTTTCTTCCATCAGTCCCTTCACTGTGCACGAAGAACTATTGATATATTATCAGCTCATTATTTTCTTGATTAATTGTACTGTCTGAAAAATGTCAGAAAATCAAGAAAAATACCCATTATAACTTTCCAGAGCCCGGAGAAGTGACGTCTTCTGTCTGACCAGCAGTCTGGATAAAAGATCAGTTCACAGTGATAGAAAACAGAGAAAAGCAGCAAATCCTCACACCGAAACAGCTGGAAACAGCTGGAAAGAGTGAATTGTTGGCGTTTTTGACTGACTTTTAATTGACTGAAATAACTTGTCAGAGGTGAATATTTGCTGCCTTTCTTAGGTCTCTATTTTAGTCAATTGAATTTCTTTGGGTTTTGGATGTCGGCTTTGAGGACATCAACTTGGGCTGAGTTTTGAATTGAAATCAAATGGAGAAGTCTGAGAGGCTCTCGTTGGCGTGACTTCTCATTTCGAGCCGCAGGCAGTTTCACTGACACCTCCAGGACGTCAGCGGAAACACAGGATGATAAAGAGATAGTTGTCCTCTTCGTCCCAAACACTACAATTAGGGGGCAAAGAGCAGCCAGTCCACTCTCTACTCATAACAGTGAAAAGTCAGAGAACAAAGACAACACTGCTGATGCTGGGTGCCTTACTTTCTGCCAACTCACAGTCAGTATGTCGTTCTGGAATGAGGAAGTGAGACCGTGCTGCCCGGCTCACTTCCAGCAGAGGTATCAGCAGGTAGCGGAGGAGTGGGTGTGGAGAAACTCTTCATTAACACCGGCGAGGGAGGTGGAATTGAACGACTCCAAATGAGAGGACCGACTGAGACCGATGGACGTGAGCGGCAGGTGCTGGATGTCATCCCAGCTGTGGTGTCAAGTAAAATGTCTGCTAATGCGTTTTGCCAAAAAAACCAGCTGACTTCTCCTTTTCTGGAGGAAAAGTCAGCAGCACAAACACAGACACTCGCACACGGTCCTTATTCAGCAGTGCTGTGGTTTGGCCTCCCTCTCAGCACCCATCCTGTCTGTATCATGATATCATGGTTTGTGTTAGTCAGACTGCATGAGCTGAGCTAGTAAAAGCTGATGTTGACACCGTGTGCACACACACACCCCGCCGTGTGTGTGTGCCATCACTCTGATGTATACAGACACGAACACTGAGAACGTTCACACATGATGATGGAAGTGACACAGAAGTAGTGACCCGACCTCGACGGTCTCCAGGGATTTTATAGGTCCAGACTAATTTAGTTTTGGCTCATATTGTCCGCGAGACTTGACAAGGACACCCTGAAATGAAATGAAAGACTGACCGAAGGTAGACAGACAGACAAAACAGACCTGACACGTCAACATCAACAAACGGCAACACAATTTAAGGTCACACATCAGCCTCATTTGTCATCAGAGGTGCGAAGACAAATAGATGTTTACAGTCAGAGTCATGTACGGACCTCTCTGTCGGTACTCATCCTGCAGATATCACACAAACTTCCTTCATGTGTGAAAATCTCTGTTCAGACATTCAGGAATCCAAGTGTCAGCAGTATTTCTGAGGCAGCTCCAGGTTCTGTGGTGCTGCACTGCTATCATTTCCAGCTGCTCCCGCGGCCCTGCAAAGTCAGTGAGCCACAGTGTTGACAACTGTATTTGGGTTCTGTATTTCTTTCGTCCTCACATCGTCAAAAACCAGTTTCAGAAACTAGAGCTCACGTGCAGCGTTATAGCCGAGGGCACAGTTCAGCATGCAGCAGACGAGGGGCCAGGTAGCTGAGTCTGGTCTGATGAAACACAATGTGAAATGAGACTTAAATGTGTTGGTGAGAGGATTAATGCACGGAAATACAGAATGTAAACTAAATGTAGCTCTTCTGGTTCCTCTAGTGGTGTGAACATGAATAATAACAAATAAATAAGGAAGTTCTTTAGTTAAAACTTGTTAAGAGTGCAACACCCAGGCTTCAGGACTGTGAGCGCTGTGGAGCCTGGCAACATTTAGCGAATGCCACTACTGCCACATTGTGATTGGTGCACGGAAACGTATGACATCAGCTTTTTTCCAAACACTTCAAATCAATAAAAAGCGCTCAGACAAATCAGCACAAACAGAAATCTGATGTGTGAAATGAATTACCAAAACTGTTCCAACTTTGGCAGAAGGTTTATGAGAAAAAAAAAGATAAAACTAGAGGTGGAGTTGGCTTCAAGAACGTTTCACTGATTTTTTTCCACAGACCGTGTCCTGGAGAAGGCCATGCACAAGTGTGTCCTGAAGCCCCTCAAACTGGTGGTGAGCATGGCCCTGCACGAGTTCCAAGTGCGCAGCGGGGCATGGCTGGAGCTGAAGGAGAACCTGTCTTTGGCCAAGGCCCGGCAGCCACAGGAGATGGGGGTGTCCGACACGCTGCCCCCGGACCCTGTGGCCATAGAGAAGATCAAGCACAAGTTCCACACCATGAGTAAACTCTACTCCCCAGAGAAGAAGGTCACTATGCTGCTGAGGGTCTGCAAACTCATCTACACCATCATGGAGGACAATTCAGGTAGTGATCTGGATATGTGACAGCTTTCTGTAAAACGATAGACACAGTCATCGTCTAACCACACAGCACCATCTCACCATGCCGATCTGTGTGCCTTCAGGCCGGCTGTACGGTGCCGATGACTTCCTGCCCATGCTGACCTATGTGCTGGCCCAGTGCGACATGCCCCAGCTAGATGATGAGATACTTTACATGATGGAGCTGCTGGACCCCTCCCTGCTCCACGGAGAAGGTCTGTCTGTCCTCTCTGATCAAGATGCAAAAGTCCAGCTCCACCTCCCGTGTCCATGTTGTCACCCCTCTGCCTCTGTGTTCTCATGTCCAGGTGGATACTACCTGACCAGCGCCTACGGAGCCATGTCCCTGATCAGGAACTTCCAGGAGGAGCAGGCAGCCAGAGTTCTGAGCTCTGAAACCAGGGACACTCTCCACCAGTGGCACCGCCGACGCACCACCCAGCGCTCTGCACCGTCCATCGATGACTTCCAGGTAAGAGCAGTCATACTGGACACTTGTGTCTTATAAGTAAGGTCTACATAGCTTGTTTTTAAGATTACAGAAGTCCAAAGCATTTAGCATTTTTATAGTGAAAAGTAAAAGCCGGTGTTATTTTGTCTTTTTCTCGTCTTGGTTTCATATATCTTACAGTGACTTCACTGCTTTTTAGGATGAATATATTTGTACATGTTTGCTCTCCACAGCTGCTTTCAGAAGAACATGACACATCTCTATTCTTGTTGCTTGTTTGGTTTCAATCCAACGCATTTTTTTCAATAGTTTGTTATTTTAGAACTTTTTGATAAACAAACATAAAACAAAGCCACAAAGACACAATGAGATTTTAGTAACATATGGACACTCAGACACCCTCACAGAGGACGTTCTACACAGTACAGGAGGTCTTGTTCATTTACTTGCCCCAGTGTGTGTCCACCTGGGCAGGAAGTGGCCTCAAATACCACTAGAATTCTTTCAGGGAATTGATTCTCACAAGGCTCGCTGCTTCTCTGTGTGTGATGGGACCAGTTCAGCTGAAAACATGGTGTTGGGGAGGGTGTCCAGTACATTACAGCTGGCTGTGTATCTGGAGTCAGCTACAATGTATGCTTAATGCCTTTGCCACACACCTCAGGGAACAATGTTAAGTAAGTGACAGAGCTTCAGTGTCATCTGTTCATTGGTTATTTTTCCTACCGTCCCCCAGAACTACCTTCGGGTGGCGCTCCAGGAGCTGGACAGCGGCTGCACAGCCAAGACCCTGCAGGTCCGACCATACGCCACGGCAGAGGAGGTGTGCCAGGTGTGCGCCTATAAGTTTAAAGTACCAGACCCTGAGAACTACGGCCTGTTCTTGCTGATGGAGGGCAGCAGCCAGCAGCTGGCTCCGGACACCCACCCTCAGAAGATCAAGGCGGAGCTCCACAGCCGCTCGCAGGCCGCTCCCTTCCACTTCGTCTTCCGCCGCATAGCCAAGAGCAACGCCTCGGCATCGGCTCCCCTCGATCCGACACCCAACCTCAACGAGCTCACTGTGACCTCGGATCCCCCGGCCAACCTGAATGACCTCAGCATAGACCTGTCAGCCCCCTCCCCCCAGCCCGCTCTCAGCTGCGGCCTCAGCCCCTCTCTGAGTCTCAGCCTGCCGCCCAGCCACCTCAATGGCGACTCCATATCCATATGACTGTGGCAAAGGGGTGGACTGACAGTGTGAACGGGGTCTTTGTGTCCCAGCTGCGACAGTATCGCCCGTAAACTCCGACAAACACGCCCCACGACACAAACAGGCCAGAAAGGGTTCAGCTGGGTGAAGCACTGTCGTGCCAGTCTTTATAAAGTCTGACTTCTCCTTTTGGATGACAAGTCCGTCTTAGTCAACATCCCCCTCGCTGGAAAGTTCTGTCTGACAGACACGGGTGAAAGAGGAAAAGAAGAAAGGAGGGAAGGAAGTGAGAGAGATGGAGTTTTTTTTTGTTTTTTTTTACTTCCTTGGCTCTAGATTTGGCTTCAGACCAACACTTTGCTGAACACCGTGCTCACAGATGCATGACGAAGGTAGAGATGCTGGAGACATTGTTATTAAACACTAAAGCGTGTTCACAGTCCTGCCTTAACGCTGGTGCTTCAGGTGCTGATTCGGGGTCAGCTGCTGTTATTTTTACCTGGAGGGTGCACAGAGATGTTAGATACACATGAAACTAATCTTTGATCAATCACTGTAAATATACAACTGATAGTTTATTTAGGTGGTATGTATAACCATTTTACTTGTTACAGTTGCTGGGAAACTGTTTTATTGTGTTAATGTTCTGAAACTTCACGTCAGGTGGCGACACCCAGTGGTGGCACATCGGTATGTCATGTTTCCAAGTCGTCCACAACAGTAAAGGCCCCAGGTGGGAAGCAACACAACACACTGCAACAGAATGGATGAGAAGCAAAAGACCGTAGGAAAACAAACCTGTAAGAACAAAGAACAACTAGAAGGTGCTGTAGTAAGATTTAAAAGAAAAAGAAAAAGAAATCCTGTTGTTTTTGTCTGCCGGCATTGTAGAAAACATTTTTCTGTATTAACTGCCAGATGTATGGCTCGTGGTAAAAAAAGAAAAAAACTAAATCTAGAAACATGAACCGTTGCTTCCACACACTGAAGGGCAGGGTGGTGGAAATACCAGTTTACCTTGAAGCAGCGAGTCTGGAAATAGTTCTATTCCTCATTAAAAGATAAAGAAGAACTGCACGGGCACGACTTCAAGAAACAGGCAAGCATTAAAGGAGCGTTCCACCAGTTCAGCTGTGCTGTCCTATGACAGTGTGAGATTCACGATGAACAGGCGATGCAGCCGTTTTTATTTAGACACATTCTTCCTCCAAGTGAGAGCCTGGCACCGACAGTGTTACTCTCTAGCCTCAAACAGAGCAGCAGGTTACAGAAGTCTGGTAAAGTCATTTTTGGCGACGTCACTTGGGGACATGTATCAGTCGTCTCTTAAAGAAGTCAGCAGAAGTAGAAATCTTGGGAAAATAAAACAAACAACTCCAGTATGTAACAAAAAGCTCCTGAAGTGTGCTGCCAAGGAAAAAAGAAAGCCAGGAATTTGCATTTGGAAAATATCAGTGCCAAATGGTGCATCCTGCTCTGTTCTGATGGAAGATAATCTAGTGACGGCATTTCTCTTCGTCACAATAATCAGCTTTTCCCTTCTGCTTTTGACATGCAGCATTTCCTGTGCATAAATATTTGCAGGTAAATCCCAACGTTATCAATGAAAGGTATAATAAGACATTTCTATATGATCATCTTAAGGATTAACATCTTAAAATGTGTACTGTGTAATGTTAGAAGCAGGCAGGTCTGCCAGTGTTTGTTTTTTAATGAATTTACTGATTATCCTGGTGATATGAAAGATACTGTATCATAGCTGATATCGCTTGTTAAAGTGCATATTTCCATTCAGATTAATAATAATGTGGCTACAACTCCATTGCCATGCAGCAATTTTGTCATAAAAAAAGTCTCTGTACTACTGAGATATGTTCAAGAACAAACAGAAACGACTCGGTCAGTCATGGGGAAAAGGACGTGTGGACTTCAAAGCTGGTCTGAGGTCACACACGGTGAAACATGCTGTATGAAGCTCTTGCAGATGCTTGGAAGGACAAAGTTATGTGTGGAGACGGTGGACAAGAGCGAAATGTTACTGAGATGGGCTCACTGCAGTACAGTCAGTATTGAGTTTGGTACTGCCAGGCAAAATAAAATACTTGAAATTTTCAGGGTTTCAGTAGTTGGAAATGTGTGTAGAACTGTTACACCCCTTTTGTGATGAGATGGGAGCGTGTGAGCTGTGGTTAGCAGAGGGAACTGACAAGTGGTGCAGCTGAAGGAAACCTGAGAGCCGGTTGAGACGCGTTAATGCTTCCGTACGTATAGCTCACCGTCTCTGGGGGCCAACTGGACGGACTCACACTGCCATGTCACTGGTAATCTAACTTTCTTTAATCAAGCAAAGTGAGTATTTATGTGTCTCTGTGCGGGGATTTTTCACAGATGGCTTTTCCATATCTATAATATTCTTTATGGTGTCAAAATGTCATTTGCATCCAGGAGACATCTACCTGTTTATTCTCTGTCATTGAATATAATGGTATCTTTTGCACTTAATAAATGTTGGAAATGGAATTAAACGCCTGACCTCATGATTGGATTTGATCAAAGCTGTTCTGTTCAGTCCTGTTGTACCAGTACTTCACCATGAGAGGGTGCTCACGCCTCACATCACAATTAGAACCACAATCCAGTTTTCTTTCACATTTACGAGGAATTTGGTATATAAAGTTTACAATACAGAATATGAGCAAAGAAAATATGCTTAAAAATGTGACACTTTTTTTAGATAAGCAGTGAGCAGGGCTGATACATTCAACAGTCTGATAGTCAGATAAAAGTATGGCACTAGTACCTCAAATATCATACAGGTGAGCAGACAGTACACACAATGCGTCAGATATTGGATCACTGGAGCCAAACCATCATGTTTCTTTGGTCGAGGACACGGACTGGAGGGCTCCCTTGAAGAGCGATTATGGAGCCATGTTGATCTTGGTGATGAGCCTGCTGCAGGTGGGAAGATACAGTTCTTGTGGAGAGGGGTCTGTCTTGGTCCTAATGGGCCACACCCTTCTGTCAGAGGGGAGTGATTCAGAGTGTATGGGATGGGAGACGCAGGCCACGGTCTCAGGGTGCTGTAGGCGTACGGGCTCTGGAGAGACTGCAGCCAATCACACTGCAGTTTATCCATTCATTTCATTTGTCATCCCCGGTGGAAATCAGCACTTCTAAATGAAACCTACCCGGCACAACAGAAGGCACTTTAGAGTTATGGTACAATTCCCTGCATGGGATCAATGAAGTTTAAGTGTCTCACCAGGGGGAGGCTATACAACCTGTACACAGTATAGGAAATGGTCTTGTACTTGTATAGCGTCTTTCTAGTCAGACTATTGTTTCACACACTTTCACACACCAAAGTTATGCACCAGGAAAAAGTTTGGGTTCAGTGTCTTGCCCAAGGCCCACCATTAATATGACAGACATGCAGTTAGCAATCTTCTTTGCTTCTCCAATGACTCCAGGTGGTTCTTCCGTGTCCTGTCCCAGTGTCAGTAGAAGTGTAGTTTCCTGCCCAGATGTGCCCATCTTAACCTTTGTGCCCTCTTCGGTGATCATTTAGGCTGTGTTACAGCTTGAGGCACACATTTTTGAAAGAATTCTTTCTAGTAAAATTTTTAAAATCCAATGTCTTTTACTTTTGCATGTCTTTTATACTTTCTTGATGCATTTTGCACCTTCTGGGCCTCTTTCTGGCAAAAATATGCACGTATAAAACACTACTATTAAATCATACATCAATATTTTTTTCAATAGTACTGTTGTCTATTTCCTCATCTTGCACTTCAATGTCAAACATATCTAGTATGTACTTAGTATGTAAGTATTATAATTAGCATACGAAATACAAAAAAAACAAAAAAGGAGCACTGCAAAACAGAATAAAAGGGACTAAATGTTATATATACATAAAAAAGGTGTATTCAAACACAATATCACGAATAAGTGACATGATGAGCACATTACGATAATAAATGCATAATTTGCACTTTCACAAAAACTATACTTGGTGGAATGGAATTATTGTCATTTCTATTTATACGTTTATTTGTAGATGCACCAGAGTTTGCAAAAAGGCTTGTTTTCATCTGTAACCCCTGGATTGATGTTCTAAAGTCACAGTGAAAAACAATGAAGAGGGGAAAAAAGATATCCCAATGTTTTTGCCGTCCTGCTTTGCTGTACAAAATATTTTTCTGCACAGGTGATAATCATTACATCAAGCCTGCGCTGTGGTCAATGTAAGAATTAGGAGGGGGATGCAGTTTATTGTGTCTGTAGACAGTATTGTTTTAGCGCAGTAAGCTAGCAGCTGAGCAGCGTGTCCAGTTTTTGTCTGGTGAGAACAACGATGGTCTGACAGGGGTGGAAGGGGTCGACCATAATGTTGAGACCTCTGACTCACAGAGTGATTCTTTCATGAAAGTTCAAGAGCATTACTATTCACCTTTTCATTCGCCCAACCTCGTCATTTCCACTTTCTGAGGCTGTCTAAGGTGAGAGCCTTTCATCAGGTTGTGGGTACTGATCTTTAAAAGGCATTGCTCAACCTGTCAGTCATCTGACATCTCCATGGGCTTGAAAGTACACTGTTGCCCATAAAGTTGGAATAATTGTTCAATCCCCCCAGTTTAGTTAAAGCCTGAATTCACAGTTTGCAAAAGTTCATTGTGGTTTAAGTTTCACTGTGATATGTTTGGAAGAGTTTGATCAATAAAGTTGAGAAGATATACACTTTATTTATCTAGAATAAATCACATTGTCACAATCATTTCATGAGAAGAGGTAGAAAACATTGGATTCCAACTTTATGGGCAACAGTGTATTATTAACTAAACTCAGGGCAATAGCCAGGATTTTAAAACTGCTGAGGTCCCCAGCACAGCCCCTAAACCCTTACAAAATTTGAACCTGGCACTAAAAAGCAGGTAGACAGGCGAATAGGAAAATGAAATCATACAAAAGAAAGTGCCACAGTGTCAGCACTGGGTTTATTGAAAAGCATCAATTCCACTAGCAGGCCTACGTCATCACTTGTTTAGAGAAATATCTGGACATCTACTTGATGGATTGGCACGCAATTCGAATTTGGAGAGACATTCATGATTCCCAGTGGATGAATCCAAATTACTACATTGATCCCCTCTACAATCCTGTAGTGCGACCCGCAAGTTACATTTTATAATTTTCCAGTAAACATCTCATGATAAAATGGATGAGTTGGCACACACACGTTTGTCAGACATTCACAGTGCCCAGATGATGTATCTTAATGAGTTTGGTACCCCGATAGTCCACAAAAGCTGAACTATAACTGCAAAAAAAGTCCAATAATGTGATATACCGTATAATTAAATCTGAAAGAGGCCATTCTGTATTATGAGTACTTTTAAATTTGATACTTTAATCATATTTTTCTGCTAATACTTTGTAAATGGATCTAAGTACTGCTACAGCCTTTATGTGTTTGACACTTGAATCAAAGTATACATTGGCTCATTCCTCGTTAAATGATGAATATAAAGGTACTGCTCAGCTCTTCCAGGTACGTTTCTGTGTGCATGTGTGAGTTTGTAAGTCCAATAAAAACGTACTGCATGACAGGTTTGTGTTACCTCAAGCAAAGACAACTTTATTAATGCTCAGGTAGCAAAATCATTTCTAAAATCACATTTGAAACATCTAAACACAAAGTAAACCATTCTGTTGAAAAGTTTCTTGTGTAGAAAGAGGTATAGCTTGGATACGTAGACAAACGTATCGTCTGCAAACACTCTCATTCTCCATCTCCAACACTCTCCTTATATCCTACACTAGCAACAGCATGCAGTCATCTAGGATATCCAATTCAAACTAAATCCAGTGCCATCTAAAAACTCATTGGACTCTCATCCCAAAGTACAATAAGATTTACCATAAATAATTTATTATAGTGAAATATCTCCATGCGAGTAAACAAAGGACAATAGCTTCAGAGGTCTCATACACATCAAAACAAAGGGGAGTACAAGGGCAACCTAGGATCTATGAAAATATATTCAACAGATATACAGATTGAGACAAAAAATATATAAATACATTTACACCTATCTATATACATATGTACATCAGCAATATCACCCATGTGAATATCACAAATTATTTAGAAATCTCCTCTACAAGACGCCTCTTCAAAATGTCAGCGTCTTTGTTGTAGTT
Source organism: Pempheris klunzingeri (assembly GCF_042242105.1). Taxonomy (NCBI): domain Eukaryota; kingdom Metazoa; phylum Chordata; class Actinopteri; order Acropomatiformes; family Pempheridae; genus Pempheris; species Pempheris klunzingeri. The sequence continues at coordinate 23,404,620 of NC_092023.1, forward strand.
TGGTTAGTTTTAAAGACATGGTACCCTGTGTTTAGGTGTTAGGTACTTGCAGTGAATAGCAGCACAGAATATATTCAACCAAATAATCTGTAGAATCAGTTGTTACATGATAAAGTGCATGGTACAGATATTTTTTGATATATGTGATGAACTGAACGAAATGCCTTAAGTTATAAAGACACTGATAATTCTTCGAAACATTAAAGGATGATATATGCCTTGCAAGTCAGTGATTTTTCTTCAACAAACAGCATATTGTTTGACAGAGTAAATACGTGCGTCTAACCATAAGTGAGCAGCAGTGTGCTTGCTGCTAGTGACAGTGCTGGCCACCAACTGTTCACATTCTGAGACTAAACTTTGAACGGTGTTGGTTTTCAATGTACCAACAGTCATCTGCGTTTTGTGTTTTGGGAAAGATAAAAATGATTATTTATATATATTATTCTATAAGATATTATTTTACTGGTGCCATGGCTTCCTAGTACATTTCCAGTACAGAGACAGATATACAAGTGTAAATTTGTAGGAGGGTCCCAAGAAATAATTGTAATTTGGAACAATTATAATCAAAATAGAGACAGTGCTCACTTGGTACAGCTGAGAGTCTTTAAGTCAAATACAATTCATCTAAAGTCACAATAAAATAAGATAAATAGTCAAAATTGTGCTTACATTCTCTTCATTGTGACTTGCCATCTCATGATTTCGACTTAAAAATCTAAATTTTAGCTAACCTCCTAATTTTGATTAAATGTCATAATCTGGATTTATGTTTTACGAATTCAGATTTAATAACTCGTAATGCCGGTTTAGTAAAATCTCACAATTTGGAAATTTAAAAATGGAAATCTGCAACTGCTCAACATTACTATGTAATGATTCCCCTGGTTCTTAATGAGTAAGTATAATCATCAATAAATGAGTTATGTTTATTTCTCTACGGTCTTTTATTATTATGATTATTCTCTTGACCTATTTCAATTAGCATATAATTGAATTGTTTTTTCGGGGAAATATTTGGAGATGTTATTAGGAAATGATGGGACCTGTAAAAAGTTTTTTGTTCACTGGGGTGCAGCAACATTTTACTCTGATATGACATGCTTATAATGAAGACAATTAATACGTCAGATTATGTTGGTTTCCCTTCAGGCAGACTTTATAACCAGAGTATGTAGTATCTAACGATGATTTAACCTAATAAGTTGATCGTGCTGATGTGTAGAGTTGTGGGGCTCTGAATGTTAATAACAGTCCTGTTCTGATTGTTTGAGTAGTCACTGATAAATAATTTCATATAGAATGACAAGCTGTTACAGTGTCACATACTGAAAGACATCATTTACAATTTGAATACATCTCTTAAAACTCTATTATAAATTTGTCTTTGATCATTAAAGCGGCGTATTTACACATTTGTAAGCTCATAGTTATTGCATTACATTAGATTCAAACCTTGTTTAAACCCTGTTTTCCGGTCATAGCACAGAATATTCTGCCTGTGTCTTTGAAACAAATAAATATGTATGATATATATAAAAAAGCAACATTAATTATTTGTACATTCGAAAGACAATATTTTTCAGATTTGATATTTCATATTACTGATTAATAAATTAAAATGTACCTGAAACAAATCAGACTTTGTTTTACTTTAGCGACTGTCTTCCCTCAATGGGAAGAAAAATGAGTAGGGCACTTGACATTTCAAAGGAACCTATCTGGAGGAAAAGCTGACATTTTGATGGATACTGTGAATCATCAGGCTCTGACAGACGAGCGTTCACTCCTGCAGTGGAAGTCTTTGAGGAATAGTGTGACTTCGCTGGCATGCCTTGACTCCTATAGTGGAATAAAAGTCCCTCGTAGGGTTCACAAACCACATTGTACATGCTCTAAAAACTAGTAGGAATATTAATGTACCACAAACCTACCATATCTGGACAAATCTAGACGTTAGGCATTACAAAATACGAAGAACTCCTGGATAAAAATAAAGTTGAAATCCCAACCTTAAAGTATTGGTGCCGGGATAAAAGTCCTGATGCTTTATATTGCATCTTTACTCTACTCTTACGATACTACCACTTAAATACCTCACTTCCTCTTTGGGACCGGGGGAGGGGATTGGGGAGGGGGGAGGAGTGAAGCAGGACATCCATCCACCAGAGAGGAAACACCTCGTCCAACTTGCTTGGCTGTTGTTTTAAATAATGCCACCACTGTTCTGAGTCTATTTGGTCATTGTCTTTGCGAAGAGAAAAGCAGCTCTCCGTCTCTCCGCAGCGACCCCCCCCCCCCCCAAAACATAACGTTCGCTTCTTTAAAATCTCGATATGACTTCATACGAACCTGCTTCATTTTACAAGGATGCTCTCCTTATAATCAGCATGCATTAGGCGGAGGGACAGTTACAGTCTCCTTGTGAAGCTAGTTGAAGCTCTTCAGTGCAAGTTTGAACTCAGTTTTTTTTAACATCTGCACACATCACATAACTAAATCAAGTCATTAATGAAATCAACCTTCCGAGGAAATTGTGCTTGTTTGTACACAAGTGGTCTTCTGCAAAGATCGTAGGTGTGGTTTTCAGCAACCCGAGGTCCATAAATAAAACCTGCCCAGGTGTTCTGTGACCTCCGGAGGAGAAATGTGCGTCTGACATAAATAATAAATATGACATCTGAGGGTATTTACACAGGTGAGCTATTTACAGAAGGAAAAGAAATAAAACTCTCCATAAAGCTAATTCATTTCCAGTACAAAACACAGATGCTACAGCTGTGATGCTATTGAAGTTAATTTATAAAAAGGTGAGTGGGTAATGCCCTGTTTCTGTGTGTGTGTGTGTGTGTGTGTGTGTGTGTGTGTGTGTGTGTGTGTGTGTGTGTGTGTGTTGGGGGGGGTGGTCGTGTAGCTCTGATTTGAAAATGTAGCTGCATGTCTGGAATTGTTCTGAACAACAAACACAATTAGAAGTAAACTCGACAGACCAACAGATGAGAAACATGAACAGTCCTCGAATGATTTGAACAGATTCTGTTCTTTGTCTGAAGAATTCAACTTGTGGCCCTAAACAACTTGACGAGTCTACGTTAGCTGCACCACAGCCCTAAACTACACCCTCCGACCCATTTACGCCATTGCTTTTATCATTATTACTCCCAACTAGTAGATCTAAAAGACCCCGCCTTCCCTCTCAGGAAAGGTTAGCAGCTAGTAAACATTACAACTTAAACCTAAACCAACCAACAATCTAAAGAAGAGGAGTTTCAAAATAAAGGTCCTCATGTCAGAAACGAGCAGCAGAGTCATTTTTCTGTGGTTACTGTCCTCAGCGCTGTCCTGTGTGAGGGCTTCCAATAAGTCAGTCATGACCATCTCTGCTCCTGAAATGAGTCCCACACTCTGGCTGTGAACTCCAGAGCAGCTTCATATTGCACTGAGCAGAAAGGTCGGCATCAAAAAACACAGAGCAGAGTGGAATCTCTTTTCACAGAAGAGACCAAAAGCAGGAACGTGTGAATCAGACCTGTGTCAAATGGTATCAGCAAATAATTCTTGCTATTTTTGAATTATATTTAGAATTATACTCTCTGGTTCTCATTCTGTCATCGACAAAGCCGCTATTTAATACTTCACTTGGAATTTGCTTGGAATTCCTTGCAAACAACACTTCTAGTGTGAGTGTGTGTGCACATATGTACATCAGTGTGTGTGTGTGTGTGCGTGTGTGTGTGTGCGTGTATGTGTGTATGTCTCAGTCATCCCGACAGGTTGGCAGGTTGACAAAGGTGAAGATGTTGTACTCAATGAGGCAGGAGAAGCACAGGAAGACTGAGTAGAGGAGGAGACACGTGATACCCAGACGTTTGTCCAACGTCCACTTGTTTAGGTGAACTCCCAGGACCTGGACAGACAGACAGACAGACAGGCAGGCAGGCAGACAGGCAGACAGACAGAGAGAGACAGAACAGATCAATAGACAGATTGAGACAAACACATGGACAGAAGTCAGAGAGCGTCCTGCTTGTGGAGCGTGTGGTGAGACAGGCTGTTGTGTACTCACAGTCATGAAGACAGATGCCAGCAGCAGCCCCACAGAGATGATCAGTCCTTTGCTGTTCAGTTTGATCTGCAACAACAACACGTGAGGCTTTAGCTCTGCTGTGAAGAACAAAAAGAACTTTCCTCGTACTCGCCAACTTAAAGCTGCTATGATGAACACTTCTCCTCTGTTGACCATGATGTCTTGACCGTACTGACCTTTAAGGGGGAAGCTGTCAGCTGATTAACTGTGTTGCACCGTTCACTTTTATTGAACCTCCACTGTGGTACTAAGAAGCGCACCACAGCAAAGGTTTGTAGACTAACTATCTGCTTGGACAGCTTTATTTTCCCTTTTCACTCGTTTTCCATTGAACCAAACGTTGAGCGGTGAGGAGGGGAAAGTTCTGGGAGCGGTTAGCTAGCCAGCTGTAGCAGTTCACCTGCACCGCTGTGAGAAGTGATGACGTGACCGAGCTGCTGGCTAGACCTGCTTCACTTTGTGGGGTGACGCTGCATTAGCCTCTTTAGGTGCTGTACTCTGTGCCCAGCTGACTGTAGTGCAGCATTTAGCTGCTAAAGACACAGACAGACAGAGATGGTGGAGACCAAAACAGAGCTGCGAGGAGAGCGAATATCGCACTCGAAGTGACCGGGTGGCCACATTCAAGTGAATGCTGGAGAGAAGGAAAGGAGGAGAGCTAACGGGTGAGACATGCATGAACTCTCATGTCCTGGATCACCTCACCTGGGTCTGAGCTTCTGATCTGTCACTCACTTACTGTATATGATGAAGTGCATACAAAGGCTCCAAACAGTCAATTCAAGCTGAAACATTTCTACCTTCCACCTGCTAAGCACGTCGTCTCAGTACCTAATGCCATCTAGTTCAGCCGGGGCGCAAATGATTTTTTGTTCAAAAATGATTTGTGATTTTCGCCAAATGAATCAAAACAACTCAGAGCACTTTGCTTCGTCTGAGTTTTAATTGTTTTTTACAAAAGAAAAAAAAACACTCAATCTCTTTGCACAGACCGTTTGGAATAGTGCAGGATAAAACCCAGCTGCTTTCATTATCAATTCAGGAACGCCGAAACTAATTCCACACTCATTCTCTCCCTCAACACACACACACACACACACACACACACACACACACACACACACACACACACACGCTTATTTTCATGCTCATTTCTCTGTCACTTAATTGTCTTTTGTTGTTCCACGTTGTCTCTTGTGGCTTGTGTTGTCATTCAGGCTGTCAGACTGTGCATCAGCTTGTCATGTTGACTTTTCCGGGGTACTTGAGACGATTTTTTTTAAAAGCTGGATTTTATTGTTTCAAGTGCACTTTTGCTGTTATTATCATGTTTTCTCCTTCTCATCTGCTCAGCTGCCAACTCACTCCTTCATACTGGAGTGTGGATTTCACATTAAAAGATGACAGGCCTGCTTAAACTCTGCTACTGACTGGTCCTGATCCACGCTTGGCTCTGTAAGATCTACTCATACAAAGGAATCCAAAAAACAAGTGTTCACTTCCCTTTAGTGGTAACTAACCAGTTGAAACCATTTTAAGTGTCAAAAAAACATTTCTATTCACCTGTACTGCACTGGGTCGGAGGCAGAAATCTTAGAGACAATATTCAAAACAACACATCAGAATTTCTATGGTCAATATTGCATTAGTGGAACAGAAGTCCTTCTGATGCATCAGGAAACATATCTGCAAATTCCAGTGAATTGTTCTTACGTTGATTTAATCAGTTTATGTGACCACTTCACGTCGAACCCCATAGAGTTTTTCCCAGGTTTCAGCCTGTTTCGCTGCAGGCTGAAACGCGTTGCCGACTTTGTGAAGTACATCCTCTTCACATTGAGTCACACATTACAAAATACAGCAGCCAGCCCACAGGTGAAACAGACATGAACTCCATTAAAGCATCTCCGCATCTTTTGTTCACGCTCTAAGTCGTTCATTTACAGACCAGAGGCACATTTTTAACATAACTTCTAATAATCTGCTATTATTTGTGTTTTCTGGCTGATCATTTTATATAGTGTGCCAACTTCAGGAGCCTCTGCTGACAATGAAAAGTGGGGAACTTACATCAGAGCCGTAGTTGATAGCCAGGGTCTTCAGGGCCCAGGGGAGCCCAAGCCCCACTAAGATGTCAAACACGTTACTGCCGATGGAGTTGGACACGGCCATGTCTCCCATTCCTGAAGAGACGGACGGAGATGGAGAGATAAAGCAGCAGAAAAGATGGGACATGAAAAAAAGGTAGAGAGAGACAGCATGAAAGGAAAGGGCAGCAGGCAATGAAGAGGCAGAAAGGTAATGTGTGGGGGGGGGTCTGCCCCAGGTACAGGGGCAGGTTGATACAGCTGTCTGTCCCACAGAAACAACAAAGTGATGAAGTGATAGCGGCTACGAAGCGAAGGATGGACGACTAGACTGTGGGAGTGTGGATCTCTGAGAGGGACAGACAGAGAGAGAGACAGAGAGAGAGGGACAGAGAGAGGGACAGAGAGAGGGACAGAGACAGAGAGAGAGACAGAGAGAGAGAGAGAGGGACAGAGAGAGAGAGAGAGAGAGAGACAGAGAGAGAGAGAGAGAGAGAGGGACAGAGAGAGAGAGAGAGAGAGAGACAGAGAGAGAGACAGAGACAGAGAGAGAGACAGAGAGAGAGAGAGAGAGAGAGAGAGACAGAGAGAGAGAGAGAGGGACAGAGAGAGAGAGAGAGAGACAGAGAGAGAGAGAGAGACAGAGAGAGAGACAGAGAGAGAGAGAGACAGAGAGAGAGAGACAGAGAGAGAGAGAGAGAGAGACAGAGAGAGAGAGGGACAGAGAGAGAGAGAGAGAGAGAGAGAGAGAGAGAGAGACAGAGACAGAGAGAGAGACAGAGAGAGAGAGAGAGAGAGAGAGGGACAGAGAGAGAGAGAGAGAGAGAGAGACAGAGAGAGAGAGAGAGGGACAGAGAGAGAGAGAGAGAGAGACAGAGAGAGAGAGAGAGGGACAGAGAGAGAGAGAGAGAGACAGAGAGAGAGACAGAGAGAGAGACAGAGAGAGAGACAGAGAGAGAGAGAGACAGAGAGAGAGAGACAGAGAGAGAGAGAGACAGAGAGAGAGACAGAGAGACAGACAGAGAGAGACAGACAGACAGAGAGACAGACAGACAGAGAGACAGACAGACAGACAGACCAGCCATTTAAATATTTGATGACAGGAGCAAGAATAAACCCAGATGAAAGGATGAAGGACCCTGTCACAGGGACAGAAGAGGGACAGCACACATGCCCACAATCTTACCCCCCCCCCTCCTCACCCACCTCTGTTTGGCTTCTACCAGCCTGTAGCTGTGTGTGTGTGTGTGTGTGTGTGTGTGTGTGTGTGTGTGTGTGTGTGTGTGTGTGTGTGTGTGTGTGTACCTTGTCGTGCCACTATTAGACTGGCCATACAGTCAGGGACGCTGGTGCCAGCTGCCAGGAAGGTGATGCCCATGATGACGTCAGGGATACCGAGCGTGAAGCCAATCACTGTGACCTGACAGTCAGACAGAGACGGAGACGGGCCGTCGGGACCCACTCATACAAAAAGTTTTTCCACAGTGCTACTAACAGAACTCCTCAGGAAACCTTTAGATTCACCTTATTAGGTGATGATGTGTAAGTATTGTTATCTACAGCTCGTTTCACTGACCCCAAGTGGCTAAATAAAAATCAGTTCATGCTAATTGAAAGCTGGCATTCACACAGGCAGCAGATCCATTGTTCATGTGAGTGGTCTTAAGAATAAACACGCTTATTCTGCTTCTTTTGACTTAAATAGCGCTCTGGAGGTGTCTTAAGCTGGTGGATTTGGCTGAGAGTCCTAGACGGTTGTCTAAAACAGCTGATAGACTGTTAGAATATACCGTATCTGCAATATAGTAGCTTTGTGGTACTTTTAACTGCTGCTGCCTCTTATTTGACATTAATATTACTTTAGTTTGATCTGTTTTAGCATTCCTCAGGGCTGCAGATAAAAAGAATACAGCGGGTGCTGACTGTATTCTCTCTCTCTCTCTCTTTATCTGCTGCTTTTCTCCGTGTGCTTATTTCATGTTTTCACTAATGGAACTCCTTCCTGCTACACTTTGGTTTTCTTTTTCAACCATTTTTTCATTACTGTCATTCTTGTTTATATGGCTTGATGATACTTTATTAATTTCACTTATTAATTGCCGGAGACATTAAAACATATATTATATTAAATTATAGAAATAAATTATATTAACATTTATATATTAAAACCACACAGGGCAACATCAGAATTGCACCACCCCTGTTTTCTCTCCCCATCTCTCACCATCCAGACCATGATGTAGGAGAAGCCGGCAATCCACAGGGTGGAGGCAACGAAGGACAGCATGAACCAGTTGTCCCAGCGCGGCGTGGAGCAGTTGGGGACGGTGAAGTACAGCAGCAAGCACAGGGGCCAGGCCAGCAGCCACTTGAGCTTATTACACACCCCCGCTGCAAACACACAGGTCCAGAGAGAAGATACAGACACAGAGACGCATTATTATGTAAAACTGACTATAAACTGTCACTCACCCATTAGCTTGTTGTCCCATTAATATGTTTTTAAATGCTACTTCAGTTCTGACTACATCACTATGGAGCACTCTTTCACGTGCTCTGAATTCAATGTGCACTCTCTCATTATTTCATGCACCGTAACAGCGTCGAACACGAAGGATGTATATCATCGTAGAAGTGAGGACAGAATAGCAAATGAACGGTATTTCAGTATTTCAGTATTTCAGAAAGACGGGGTTTGCAGGAGTGAGATGAATCACATGAAGGGGGGGGGAATGAAAAGGGATAAAGATGAATAAACGATCAACTTGATTATCTGTTCTCAGTCACAGTTTGTTTTGATAAGAATTACTCCAAACACACTTGATTTGATAAGAATGACTCACAGCAGCGACGGCTCTGGGAGATAAGCAGCAGGGTTGTGGCTTTGCTTTGTTGCTCTAATCTCATTATTTGTGTCTTTAAGATAAAAATTCACAGCAAATGTGTCAATTCACTTTATAATTTTGTCAACTTTCTGTGATTAAACTTCTGTGTCTTGTCCTTTTAGTTCATCACTGGAGGTTATGAAACCTTGTGAAATATGTGTGTGAGCAGACAGACAGACAGACGGAGGACGACAGCAGAGAGGCTGCTGGCTAACTGAAAGCTGTCTAACTAAAATGAAAGCTAACAGGGATCCATACTTTGTGCACGACAACTTTCAACAACAACCTAAAAAGGAAAAAGGAGGAAAAACTGTTCCCCTACTGTACAGCAGCCTGGAGCTCCCTCATTAAAGGAATAGTTCAACATTTTGGGGGGGAAATACTGAGGCAGATCACAGTGTTCACAGATCCATGTCCAGCAGCTACCTGGGCACTGGAAGGGTACAAAGGGTCCCTCTCCCTCCTCCTCTTCTTCCTCTTCATCGTTCTCATTGTTCTCATTATCCTCGTTCTCTGTCTCGTTGCCTGCCTCTCGGTCGTCATGGCGAACACCCCTCTCGGCCCCGGACAGCCCATTTTCTATGCTCCGCCTGCTTCCACCTTTCACTGGAACGTCGGAGTCACCGTTGGTCAGAGTCCGCGTGTTGATCAGACGCTGCCGCTGTGTCATGCACGTGTGCGCACACACACACACACACACACACACACACACACACACACACACACACACACACATACACACACACAGAGTTTTAACTAACATTCAAACATGGAAACAGCTAAGCTTTAAGTAGGACATTTCATTCATACTACAGCTTCATTCGTCAGTGTGTCACTGACAAGCATGTAGATATATTTACTGGGAATTGTTGATTCATTCTTCTTTTATTGTCAGCAAATTAATAAATTCGGTTAAAACCATACTGAGAACCCAAAAAGTCAAACTGTCGTTGCTTAGCATTGGGGTGAGTTATAGGGACATTTAACATCTAAACTGACCTGCGCTGACATTTGCAGGTGAGTTTTTAAGCTGTTCAGTGTAATGCAGTCGATTAGCCATGTAGCTCTCCAGGCTGCAAACCGTTTGTGTGCAGGAAGACTTATGTCTTTGTTTGTAGGTAAGAAGGAAACTTCAGCCTGTGGCTCCCTGGGCGTCATGTCTTCCTGTACGTGATGTCTTCCTGTACGCTAGGGCTGAACACTGCTAACCCGGTGTGTTATCATCACAATACCTGGCCAAGTGTGCGGCTTGTTCATGAAAACAGGTTTTAAATAAAATCGTTTGGTAGCTTATCTGCAAAGGGTTTAATGTCATAGACAGAAACAAACGCTTTCTGAGTGGTGTAATCAAAGAAATATACTTTAGTCCTTTTAGGGTTGTTGTATTTTTTCTGATAACACAGCAGGGGACCTGTAATCAAACATATGTGCTCCAGATGTAAAACACACGTAGGAGCACTACAAGGAAGTGAAGGAGTGAGCTTTGCTATGCAATGGCTTCACTTACAGTAATTTGGGGACTTGATGATTTGTGATTTACGTTTGCAAATAGCAACTGAGATGCAGATGATGTTTGTGGGACCTGGTTTCTACACCACGTCTTCACTAGTCCTTGAGAAATGTCCAAAACCATGTAATACCTGGGATGTTCAGTGGTGGAGCTGATTTGTAGGCTGGAGCCTCGGTGTAGCACAAGATTACCTTGTTAAGGAGGCTGTCTAAAATGCTTTTCCCGCCGAGGAAAATGAGCTGCAGTCGACTTCAAATTGGAAATGGCAGCTTTTTTTCCCCTCTATTTTGAATCAAAAGTATAGTCGTGGTGCGCCTGTGTGAAGCCTCACCTCAGTGATGAGCATCCGTGAGGCCATGGTGAGTCGGGTTCTGGGGGAGAAGTGGCTGGTGATCATGATCCTCATGCCGGCCTCGGAGAAGGACAGCTGGTGGGGGTAGGCTGACAGGAGCTCATCCACCATCAGCACTGATGGCTTTCTGCGGTGGTTTGCTGGAGACACACACACACACACACACACACACACACACACACACACACACACGTAATGACACCAAATATTCTCCCATCTTAGAAGCACACAGTCAAATCCTGAGTGGACTGAATATATTCTTATTCAGTCAAAAAGTGAGGCGTAAAGGAGCAGTTCAACACTTCAAACTACTATCACGTGTTCAGTATGGAGATGAAGCAGGGAGCTGTTTAGCTTAGCTTAGCATAAAGGCTGGAAACGGGCAAACAGCCAGACTGAATCAGTTACCAACACCTTTAGAGCTCAGCAAATAGCAGCATTTCCTCATTCAAACACAAGCTGCTATATCTGCCAAATGCTTCATGCTGAATCTCAAGCGTACCTTTCTTCAGTAGAACAGCAGTAGCATCGCAGCCGTCGTCTATGTCGGCGTTATTGGCCGCTCCGTTCCTCAAGCTGGACGAGTTCTTCTTCCGCCTCTCCAGAAAATGAACAACATGCGAGTTCATCCTGAAACAAGACAAAAGGTAAAAATCCAATCCACACTTCACATCTGTATGTGAAGTCGCCTCAACTTGACCTTTTTTGTGTTTCAATATCTGAAATTTATATTTAATGTAGTTTTCTTTTTTCTTCTTTTTTTTTTTTTTATCAACATTAAATGCCGCTCTTCATACTCAGTCCTGGAGAATAGAATACTCACACTACTACTATAGTGACTCTACTAGTGACATCTAGAGGTGAGATTGAAGATTGCCACCAGCTCACCCCTCCCTTTCCAAGTGTGTGGTAGGAGGAGGACACTTGACACCACCCTGCTTTTTGTTGTGCTAAATAATAAGTACAAAATGATTTTCCTCTTTTTTGTCTTCCAAACATTTGCGCGTTTGCATCACCAAATTCAAACTGCTACTTGAGTGTTAAAATGCGAAAGGCCCATGAAAGAGGACCTGCTATATATGTAGACGTACAGGGCTCATTCTACGCTTGGTTTATACACCACTGAAATAATCCGTCCATCCATCCAGTTTATTCTGGGGTCTTGTCGTGGTGGCAGCACTCCAGACGTCCTTCTCCCGAGCAACACTTTCCAGCTCCTCCTGGGGATCCCACTGTATGACATGTGTAATCCCTCCAGTGGGTTTTAGGTCTGCCCCGTGGTCTCCTTGCAGTTGGTCGTGCCCAGAAGGGGAGGCCCCTGGGAGGCCCCCCGGGAGGCATCCTGACCAGACATCCGAATCACCTCAACTGGCTCATTTCGACACCGAGAAGCAGCAGCTCTACTCCCTCTGGGTGTCTGAGCTCCTCACCCTATCTCCAAGGCTGAGCCCGGACACCCTGCAGAGGAAACTCATGTCGGCCACTTGTATATGTGATGTCGTTCTTTCTGTCATCACCCAGAGCTCATGACCACAGGTGAGGGTTGGAACGCAGATCGGCTGGTAAACTCCATTCGACTGGCTCCATTTTACCCTCACTCATGAACAAGACCCCGAGGTACTTCCTCACTTGGGTGGAGGAAACATGAGAGCCATGGCCTTCGACATGGAGGTGCTGACTCTCTTTCCACTGAGCTGCAGCCCCAGTGCAGTGTATTTCAGTATACTCAAATAATAATCAAGAATATTATATTCAGTTTCTGCCAATAGAGACGCCTCAGTCCTACACACTGCACCTTTCACTCCCCAATGACTCCCCTTTAATTCATGAAAAGTTCCCCTGTATTACAACTGTGAGCTGTCAGATTAAGTAGATTAAGCTTGATTACTTACTTCATGATCAAAATGTAGACGAAGTACATCAGGATTAACGTGAGAGCTTCCCACCTGGAAAACAGTTTGGATCAGTTTACAGTGTGAATCATTTTGTAAACTGAGGCAAGTGGATTTTGTGTTTGTCCCGTCATTTATTTTGTGATCCATTGTAATCAACCAATGTTATTAAGTACAAATGTGACTTACCAAACCACCTTTTCATCATATATGAACTGGAACGTCGAAGAGGAGAATGACAAATGTCAAAGACTTGAATATGTCATTTATACAGTTGTTGAAATCGCACAGATTGTAAATACATGAAGGCTCAACTACATTTTCACATCAGGCCAACTGGTCGTTAAGTGAGATAATACTTCAGACTTCAGGGTGGACTGATGGATGTGCAATGTTAATATGACTGTTTACCACTCACCACTATAAGAGCAGAGATAGACAGGGTGTAGTAGACAGAGTCTCTGAGCAGAGGCCAGCAGGAGAGACGGATTGCCTGGGAGACAATGAGAGAGAGTGTGACAGACAGACAGACAGACAGACAGACAGGCAGACAGACAGACAGACAGACAGACAGACAGAAGGAGTGAGACGAAAACTTCCCCAACACTGAACTACATTTTTTGTCCTGTTGAGTAACACATCCCACAAGGTACTCACTGCTGTGCACTACTAACAAGATAAACTCTGTGTGTGTGTGTGTGTGTGTGTGTGTGTGTGTGTGTGTGAGACTGTTTTGGTCTTACATAACACGTAATCTAAATAGGAAAAAAATTCTTTCAAGTATGTTTCTCTTTTCCATGTGGGATTACAGCAGTGAACAGGACAGATATCATTTTCTGACACACACACTTTTGCTGCAGAATAGATAGATAGAGAGAGAGAGAGGGCGAGAGAGAGAGAGAGAGAGAGAGAGAGTGTTGCTTGTCAAAGTATTTCCTCTAAAAGTGCTTGTTTTTGGTCACGGACAGTCATAGATTGTTATTCTAACATTACAGAAAGAGTCCCTGGGAAGATACAACCGTAAGATCCTCTTTGTTTAACCACAAACAGCCGTTATGTGGCTCTCCTCAACACTACCGGGCTCCGTAGGCTTATTTTACTACGCAAAACACACACGAGTTGTTGGTCTACTTTGACATTTTAGAAGGTTATAAAAATAAATATGCAATAACACAAACTAATTCCTCAAGGCAGCAGTAGAACCAGCAACTCTGATGTTTTGCATGATAAAAGAAGTGCCTTTGTCCGTGTAGTCAGGCGGGTCTGAGGAGAGCGTGTTAACAGAAGTGTCTTACAGGTCTGTGTCTTTAGGGATCCTTTCCACAATGTTGTCAGACACCTCTAAGAACAATTCAAGCCGGTCCGTTGCAAAAGAAGCACTTTTAGTGGATTTACTTGGCAGTTGCCCCAGAAGATTACATTGCAGCATGTTTACGACTGAGGCACTCTACTGGACTCTGTTTTATAAAATCAGAAGTGTCTATAAAGTGGTCACCATGGTTCAGTTTGTGCTTTTACTTCCATTGTTCTCAGGAATACATATTTAATAATGCATGCATCGTGTGTGTGTGTGTGTGTGTTTAGTATTGTACCTGTATGGCAAATATCCCACACATTCCAATAATGCAGAGGATGTTGAAGACAGCTGAGCCCACGATGGTGCCAACCCCGACGTCACCTTTAGTGATGAAGACTCCTGTACAGCAGAGACACTGATCACCACACATGACGAGCTCTCTGTTAACATTTGATGATGACGTGGTTCTGTGGTGTGTGAGTGTAGCCAAAAATAAGCGTATTCATATCTATAGATTTAACTTTGGTTTTCTGGTCAGTAAAGTTCCCCCGAAAGATGTGTGAATATACATTTGTACGCAAATGTGTGTGTGTGTGTGTTTGTTACTCACCGATGACAGAGGTGAACAGTTCAGGGGCTGAGCTGCCTGCAGCCATGAAGGTGGCTCCTGCGACATCTTCACTCAGCTGAAGACGCTGGTGGAGAGATGAAAGAAAGAAATGTATTTAACAGTGTGTGGTGATGTCAGCTCAGCAGAAGTGCAGTAATAACCTGCAGTGTTTTCTTACCTCACATATCTTCTCCAGACAGGGGACAAAGTAGTCGTCACACACCAAGGCCAGGGCATAGAACATGTAGACCGCCTGCAGAGCCACATGCACACACACACACACACACACACACACACACACACACACACACACATGCATCAGTCCCATATTGCTATATGTTGTGACTGCCACCCACCATTCCTCTGTGATAGAGGGGGGCAGACGTGTCATCACATTTTCCTATTTAAAGAAAAGGTCTTTTAAAGGGACAGTTCACTCAGTTCTTTAAACCCAAAGGAATGTTAATGCTCTGTTTACAGCTTGTTATCCAGACTGACCAGGACACTGATGTTCTCTCCACTGTTCAGGTAAATAAACCTCCCGTCCAATGGACAGACAACAGGAGCATCCTGTTGTATCACAGGAGCTGACATAAATATAGAATTCGTAGGTGAGCAGGAACATGAATGTGATTCCGGGGGATGATGTAATCGCTTTTTGACGTGTAGAGCAGTTTTGGTGTCTGAATCTTTAGGCAGTCAGCGTGTCCTCACATCACACATAAGCCTGAGCTCAACATCTGTATGTGTGTGTAGCACATAATGAGGTCATAATGTTATTTGTCCCATTGTTCTTCCATGCTTCTATTACTATTGAACTGTATATTTTATCAGCTTTCAGTCTGTTGTCTGATCTGGTCTTCTGGTTAGAAGCAGAAATTAGCTGCTGTTCGCTGTTACTGTAAAAATGTCCTTCATGTTTGTCTTGATGAAAAAATTGAAATGAAAATAATGCATGTTTCCACTGCACCACCAACTCCACCTGCACATACGTGAGTCGTGTCATACTCACCACCCTGCTGCTCTAAATGTCTTTCCTTTAAAAGAAATACTGTT
Source organism: Pempheris klunzingeri (assembly GCF_042242105.1). Taxonomy (NCBI): domain Eukaryota; kingdom Metazoa; phylum Chordata; class Actinopteri; order Acropomatiformes; family Pempheridae; genus Pempheris; species Pempheris klunzingeri. The sequence goes on from NC_092023.1 coordinate 23,420,399, forward strand.
GTCGCTCACTAATTAATTCCAAGAACATGATCCATCTCGGCCCTGGTTTTTTCCTTGATGGTAACTTAACAGTGGGAGCAGAGCAGTAGACATGACTGTTGTGTGAATACAGTTAGTGCTGTGTAATTAGTTAGTGCAGATTTATCAGGTCAGTGCTTTATGTCTTTTATCTGGCCATTAGTCCTTATTTGTTTGTGTCAACCATTAATCGAGTATTTTCTGCAGTTTTGAATTTAAACTGCACAAAGTCTGCAGGTTATGATTAGTTCGGGGTGAGGATGATGTCAAAGTGAAACCAAATGAAGGTTCCTGCACGTACAGACGAATCCGGCGGCTGATTTATGTGTTGCATTTTACTGGCACCGCCGCCATTACTGCATGATAATATCATTATGAGATTATAGAGATGTTGAAAAAGACACGCACGTCCCAGCGTCCAATAGTATGGCTGCTGGATCAAGCACCATCTAGCAGAACTGAGCTAGAAAGATCCGCACACCAAAGAGCTCCTGTGAAAAGAGGATTTTTATTTGCCTTGACATTTCGAGCACATGGCTCTTCCTCAGACCTCACTTCAGAAGTGAAGTGTGCTCGAAACGTCATGGCAAATTTTAAAAATCGAAGACACATGATTCTGTAAAAAATAGAAACGTAGCACCAAGCTAGCGACAGATACATGCACAGTGGTGGCTAACCATCGGCCCCGGGTAGATTGATAGCTCTTTCTGAATTCTTTTGCTCTTCTTTGTGGGCAAACCCCTCAGAATACGATCTGGAGCAGTTGATAACACAGAAAAGAGAAGACTGTCTGTCAGTTACAAGTGGACCACATTTGACCGAAAAGGTTACATTTTGTAGGTTATCACCTTCATTCTAATGTCATCTGATGACTATATTTTAGGCTTAAAACAGGTTCTACGTGATCTTCTCAGCAAAAACACATGACAATACTATTTTTATATGCAGGTTTGTTGTACCACTGCAATGATGGAGGGTTGTCTATTTCTACCTGCAGCCCGTTCATCTACAGCCAAACCACGAGTGTGTATTTGTGCCCAGTGCATATGGTTTTTACATTATTACATTAAAGAAACCTGCACACTGACTCGCTGCAGGAGACACATCTCAGCACTGAAGGAGACGGTAGGAAATATCAGCAGTAATTGTTGAATGGATTCACCATTTGGCATTCCTCAAGTGTCGTATTCACAAATGGACAAAGCAAGAGCTACTCCTTTCGGATGCGTGTGCTGCAGGTGACACTCACACAGAGGACGTGCAGGCCCACGGCTCCATCCATGCGCTCCTGGTTGGTGAAGTAATCCCTGGGGAACTCATGGATTGCTGCAGAGAGAAAAAAACACGTACGCAAAACACACACAAAGAGGAAAAGGATTAAAATCCTGAGGGGGTCATCGAAACAAATGAATAAAATAAAGGTGAAAAGCACAGATTTATATGTGTAAATACAAAGTGGTGGTTCTGCAATGAATCCAAATACAACTAATTGTTCCAAAGGTGAGAATGTAAAGATAAACACAGGGAAAAAGTCATGTCTCCTCTGTTTCATCTTTTTCAAGCACTGCTTCCACCTGTTACTGATGTTCAATTAAACGTCATGATTCAATTCTCTAGATGCCATTTATGGATACGCACCCACAGGAAGAAAGAATAGCCAACGCACCACAATGCACAGAGCTTTGGTCTGTTTTCCATTTAGAAATACCTAATTCACTGAGTGGACTTTAAGATTTTGGTCAGTGTAATTCATGTTGATGTTAATGAAATAAGTCCTGACACTCTACTTATGGTTATTCCAATGAACTAGTGTCACAATCTGTAAGGTAATAGACGGTTGGATGCATCATGTGTAGAGGTGAAGACTTGGCGTGACTGATGATACAGTCAGACCATTCAGAGAGAAAGGAGGTGTGACATGCGGCAAAGGGCGAGCCACTGCGATAAGGACTGCACCATGGTGATCCCCTCGACTGGCCCAGGTGAGCTACCGGGGCACCCCAGCCAGGTGCACCTCTGCTCACAAAGGAGCTTCAAATCATCAACTGTGGGTACATTTCATTTCCATAACTGATGTCTCCTCGCCTCACCCCCGAATCGCTCCGGTCTGCCACCATGAAGTAATCTCCAGTGTTCTAGGAGGGATCTCTGAGGAGCCACAGGACACACCTCCACCTGAAAACCTGAACCGAAGGAGGGAGCGCCTGATCCAGGGATCTACAAATGCTCAGTGTGAAGCAGCCCTGGATGAGATGTCACTCTGACACCAATCAATCTCTCCATCGTCGCCCCGTGTCATGAAGTGACACCATGAATCCATCACTGTCCCAAAACAGCAGCCAATCACAACATGCCACAATATGCCACATAATCATTCACAGCCATCATGTGCATTTCCTGTAGCGTATGAGTCTGCATATGAGTGGCCAGGCTAAAAATAGCTTCAGCCCACTGTGACTGTGACTCTGTGTGTGTGTGTGTGTGTGTGTGTGTTTAGGCTTTGCTTGGCTTGCTCTGTGTGTGTGTACTATCTGTGTGCTGTGAGTATGTGTGAATGCCTTCCTGCTGAATGTTTGCAGTGTGTGTGTGTGTGTGTTTGTGCGTGCGCTTGTGTAACGTGAAGGCAACCCAATGAGCAGTGACATTCTGTCTCTCAACAGCCGAGAGCTTGTGAGTCAGGCGGCTTCAGCTTCAGTCTGCCCTGTGTGGCCCAAACACAACACGGGCCTGTCTGCTCATAGGAACTGACAGCAGCACGGAGAGAGAGAGAGACAGGGGGGGAGGGAGGGGTGGGAGGGAGAGACAGGAGAGAGGAGATGTGAGTGACAGGAAGGGAATGAAAGAAGAGACAAAATGAAGACTCTGACATGATGTGGAGCTGCCATTGAAGAAAAAAGGGAGAGTTCGTGACCAGAAAGGGAAGGTTAGAGTGGGATGAATAAAATGGCTGTGTTTATAAAAGTCACTCCCACAAAAAATGACATCCGCAACATTTTCATCCAAATATACATTTGTGAAAGCTTCCACACGAGCTGTCTGATGCTACTCATGGGTCGTCTAAAAAGCAAAGCATTGTGGGTTTTGTCCTCCATCACATCCCTGGATCATTAAATGAGGAAGGTGATACTTATATACAGTTCATTTTCTACAGATGTCTGTGAGAGAACAACCGTAGACAGAAGAGCGAGATGTGGATGTCTATGAGTTTGCTGCCATAAAGCTGAATGACTCATTGATTTCTATCGTATTTATATTTAATACAACTCATGTCATGAACCGTCAGTACAAACTGTATTGGAAAAACTCAAGCAGTTGACGAACAACAACTCATGCTCTCTTGTGACTAGACGCACGCACACACACACACACACACACACACACACACACAGGGTCAGAATTCCTGAAATTGCATGTGTAAATATGCATATGGGGGATTATCTAATGCAGTGTGTGCTCATTTACATACAGTTTCAAGTACAGAAACTTGGATGGAGCCAGGTTCAAAATTCTTACATATTAGAGCGAAAGGTTTTTACAGGGGACTTTTCTTTTTTTATCACTCCATAAATCGGAAAATACTGATACATGTTTTATGAATAAAATGTTGCATAAAACAGTCCATGAATGATACATGAACCTTAAAACCATAAAAAACCCTCAGAATTTGGATAGGAATTAGAATGGAAAGTTTGGTGTATGTAAGTGCTCCTGAAGGGGAGACTTCTGGCACAGACTGGGAGAAAGAAATTCATTTTGAGAAAACAGCCATTAAAAATTTAGGAGAAATCTACAGATGCAGAAAGACAAAGTGTAGTAAAACAAACACCTTAATGTTTACTTTGGACTTTACTTTCCACTAGTCTGAAGACATGTCACGGAGGCGACTCCAAGTATGTGGAAATCAGTTCACATCAGTTGAGTTAACACTAAGCTCACAGACAATCCTAAAGAGAATAACTGTGTGTGAGCATAATACCAGTACAGAGAAAGAGAAAGGACTGATGGTGGATCAGTTACTTGGTACTACAGCAGGTCCTTCCCTCTTATGAATACAGTTCATTACTCAGATTCTTTTTTCTCTTTAACTCTTTCACGCATGAATTATGATAACCTCAGTCAGGATTTATATTTCTTTTACTTATTATCTATTATTCATCTTTAGGCATGAAAAACATGCCAGTAGTGTGTAATGTCCAGTAGTTGAAATCTAGTCAGTGATGCATGATGTACAATTCAGTTGACATGTGATTAATCATAATTTCCTCCCAATATAAAATCAATACTTAGAAAATGTAGCAATTGATGTTAGATGTTACTTGATGTCACCATAATTTTTCTTACCTGCAAGGGTCTCTTTTTATAGAAGGTTTGAACAGAATGAAATGAACAACTTGGTGTTTCTGGCTGTCTGTCGGCCATCTTGGTTTCACTTTTTTTTTTTTTTCACTTGTAATGGCTTCCCACTGGGTAGCAGTGTATGAGATGGTGCAGTAGCTTCCACTGTGGTGGCTGATGTGCAACTACGCCATCAAAACTCATGCATATACAAGAAAACAGCTTTTGAATAGCTGCATGCTGTAGTGACCTCTATGCTTGAAAGGGTTAATATCTTGTATGTCCGCCTTTATTTTTGATGACAGATTCAACCCTCCTGGGCGTGGAGGATACCAGTCTTACACAAAGTTGATAAGAGATGTTCTGCCTTTCAGGAAAATTCATCTTCCCATTTGGTATTTGGGTATATAAAAATTTGCATTCATGGTGCCATCTATAAATGTCCTCTCTCCTATAACTTGTCAGCACACTCCCACCTCCATGTTTCATGGTCAGCAAGTCGCTGTGGTAGTCCTGGCTGGGTCCTCAACAAGAATGCTGAACCCCTCCTGATCCAAACAAATGTATTTTTCTTCCATCTGACCAAAGAATATGCTGCCAATATTCATCAGGCATCTTGGTATGTTCTTTTGCACTGATTTGTGATGCTGTTGTGATTCTTGGATGCTGTCCATAGAGACTGACTTCATGCAGTGTCCTTCGCGCTGCCTGATAATCCTTGAGCAAAGTCCGAGCACTTGCCTGTCTGCTTTTTCAGTGCAAGGTAACCTGAATAGCATCACTCTTCAAGGACATCTGCTGTGCCTTCTGTGATTGAGTTGTATGACTCTTCCCATATCTTCTTACCAACCTGCTGCATCTGTATTTCAGCTTACGTTCTGTAGCCTAACAATGCTTTTGTGCCCTCTCCTATCTTTCCTTACTATGTGCAGCCATGCTACATTAGACACAAACCATACGTAGGGTGGTCATTAGTTATCTCTACAACCTCGTTCATGCAATTTGTCTCAGTTTGAAATCACAGGTGTGCACCTTTGTTGTATTGGGTTTTTTCAAAGCAGCCTTACCTGTTGTACAGAAGATCAAATATTATACATTCAACTTCAGTAAAACTAACTGTGATACAGTTAGTCCAATCCATTGGAAGCCATTTCCATTAGACATCCATATATATTTTCATTTCCTTACAATTAAGTACATGAAAATTACATTCTTTTTTGTCATTTTGCCCAAAAAATAAATATCAATAGATGCAATCTAACAACCATTGTCACCTATTTTTTTTAGATGGCTTTAAATCCAGCTCTAACTAAATCTAGATGTCACACATCCAGTCACTCACTCACACACACACACACACACACACACACACACACACACACAGCCACAGCACAATGAAACCATGCAGGGAAGAAAACAATTGAGTTCAATCTCTGTATCGTGTCACATCTGACACATATTGTATGCATATTCAACACACAGACCCAAATACACAATCATATCACACATACACACAAGCACATGTGTGTATGTCTCTACATACTGATGAGATACCGCTTTAGCCAACTCCACAGCCCCAATACAATGACAAGAACAATCCTGGTCTATTGGCGTGACTGGTTCATTTGGATCCTCTTTGAGGAGTCTTTGTGTTTTCAATTCACAGATTAGAGGCTCACTAAACCTGGCAATGCAGGCATGGACACAGGCCAACTCTATTTCTACCAGAGGTCTGTGTGTGTGTGTGTGTGTGAGAGAGAGAGAGAGAATGAAAAAGAGAGAGAGAGAAAAAGTGTTTGTGTATGTTTGACAGGCCATTGTAACAAAGCTGTCCTTTCTTTTTCCTTTCACCTCGACTTGGCACTGATGCAGACGCTTCCTGAGGTACAGATCTACCATTCAAACACACAGGCACATACAAACACATACAGGGGTGTGTTGTTCTGCTGGACTGGCCAACTTTATGATTCTGAAAGGGGTAAATCCATCTTATCTGCTTCTCTCCATGCCAGAAAATATGAAAGGTAGTTTCAAATTGAACTTCAAGTTGTCACAGACGTCTGTTCTTCTTTTTTAAGTGATTCCAACACACAATAATAATACCAGGTAACTTTTTTTTGTGCAAATATTTTAGAACTAAATGAAAAATAGCCCACTTCAGTTAGTCAACTCTTCCTATCATTGTGTAGTAGAATTAGACTTAAGACTAAACCTCTGGGAATAGAACTTCAACCCTTTTTTTGTAGTCCTGAAAGTTAGACGGTATATATTCCACCTAATCACCCAAAGGCATCTAATTACTTGCCAACACAAGGGGAGTCACTGTTGAGCTGTTTTATTTGCTGTTAGTTTTGTGTGACAGTTACAGTTTGAACACAGTTACTAACAAAACTCAAGTCCATCATGGACAACCCCTCTACTAACAAAACTCAAGTCCATCATGGACAACCCCTCTCACCCCCTGCATGGGACTGTGGGGGCCCTCAGCAGCTCCTTCAGCAACAGGCCGAGGCACCCACCCTGCAAGAAGGAACGCTACCGTAGGTCATTCCTCCCATCAGCCATCAGACTCTTTAACATCAGCATCACTGGCTGATGTTAATACACTGTTTTTCATCCATATCATTCCATTCCTTTCATATTCCTGTCCATACTTGTACATCTTATGTCCATAGTGTAAATATTTATTTATCATTACAACATATATTTATTTGCTACTGCTGTTTTCTTTACTGTTTTTTTTCTATTGTTGCTGCTGTAACGTGAATTTCCCCCTATGGGGGATCAATAAAGAAAAGTCTAAAGTCTAAAGTCTGAATTCCAGCTATTTTTGTCAGACTAGACCTGCCATGTAGACATGCCAGATCAAACAAATACTACCAACCTGTTAGGAAACAAACAATACCATCAAACCAGTATAAAAACCAGTAAGGAAACAGACAATATTTAATATAATATAATATAATATAATATTCAGAGTCTTAGCTGTTTCATAATTCCATTCATAATTTTGACAATTCTTACAGAAAGTTCTTGTGTGGCTGCTTCTATTCAGAAAAGTTAAACATTCATGACTTTCGCTTCCGTTGTTCTGTTTCCACAGAGGCCTCTATTTGTAGAAGTACATCAATTTAAATACAAATTATTTTCAGAAAAACCTATGCTGAGCTGGGACCCACATTTACCTTAACCACACGATACAAGCGTCACTCTTTGAAGTTGACCTTGTGGTGTTGGTCTCTTCTGAAGGCTTAGAAGGTAAATGTCAAAATGCTTCATATATGAGCATCCATCATGATTTGAGACTAAGCAAACCCATATGGAGGCTGGTGGTCTGACCAGCCTGACATCAGCTCCACACTGACGTCACTCTGTCGAACAACACTAATCTCATTAAATCTTCTGTGAAATAATGGATGTCAAATAGTGAGTGAGACAAAAGGGTTGTATAATCTCTGGACTATGAAAAAGGAAAAAAAAATCAATATGATTTACAGTAGCTGATGCATTAAAGCTGTTGCTAGAAGTGTATAATCTGAGCTAGCCGGCATTGTGTTGGGTTGAGTGCAGTCCACAACCTTATGGCCTTACACAACATAGGATAAGCGGAGCAGAGAGTAAAAAGGGCAGGACAGAATGCTATTAGTCTGCATTAGAGTGGTCGAGTCCTTAGTGGCTTCAGCTGAACATTTGGAGAAGCCCAGGACAATATTTTTCATTTACTCAAAAGTATTAAACCATATTTCAAAATGAATAAAGAATCAAATCTTCAAATCCCTGTGATCGTGGGCTCATGTTAAATGTAGCAGCATCCCCTATTCCAAAACATCAAATATGGCCATGAAGCATTGGAGTCTTATCGAGAACATGTAAAAAAGACAGTCCATTCCACATAACGAGTTTACAGAGCTCTGAGTGATACTACATACTCACTTGACTGGATCTCTATACTCCTAACCACTGCCTAGTCATGCTATTAAGTAGTTTTTACTTGCCTTGCTCATTGAAATATGATATTTTCTACCATTGTAGTTCATGCAGTTTGACTGTTGACATTTGTATAGTGTACAGTGTAGAATAGAACAGACGGTACACAAAGGGTGTATTAAGATGATGAGGCTGATTTTGAATATAAAGTCAATATAAAAAAGTAACTATGTGGAGTTCCTTTAGTTTAGGGCTTAAGACGATAACCATAAAATAACATTTCTAACATTTCTAAACCTTTAGAAGTTGGTATGGCTTATATGTTTGCAAACTATTTCCTATTTACATACCCAGCAGGCACGCAGTAGCATTATCATTTATTAGAAGTCACCTTTTAGCTCAGTTTTGGTCTCCACCAGCTCCTGAGGGAAATAACTGCGTCGTGTGATGAAGTTAAACACCACTTCAGTTTATCAGATATGAGCAGCCCTGCACGTTTAGGCTTTTCTTAAATCACCTTCCTTAACCAAGCTCACGGGCATTTAAATAGCACACAGTGCTGCAGGGATGTGTGTAAGCTTAAGAACACCTCATCGAATGTGTGAATAGAAGAGCTGAGTTAATCACAATACATGACCCAATCCTCTTCTTGTTCTGCTTAAGAGTCAACACGTATATGTGTTGCTATGGTATGTGTAGGACCATGTGTAGGACCATGTGCTCCATTTATTCCCTTGACCCCAGACTATTGAGTCCTCATAGCCCGGGTGGTTCTGTGACGAAATTTCTTAGGTTAAAGGTTAAACAGTAAATGATGCAGGGCGTGAAAGTAATCACAATAACCAGCTTGAGTGCCACTGATACACAAACTGATAGCAGTTACCTATAGTGCTTTCAATTCTAAAGGAAAAAAACAATATTGTCTAAAGCTAATTACATAATTAAATCCCCCTTCTTGAGAACATGTATCTATAAATCTATAAACTTTAACCTTGTTTCACATTTGTACCCAAATACCAGCTGTGTCCACCAGTTCAGTGCTCAGCAGCTTGACGGTTCAGCTTGATGATTTTCAGCCCTGGAGAGTTCAATCTGCTAAAAGGTTGTTTCAACCTCAATATGAAGTGATGTATAGTTATGCAGATTTTTCATCTAACTTGTCCACAATAGTCACCAGGCACAATTTTTGGTAAAAAGTAAATAACATACTTTTTTTTTTTAATTTCGGTGCACCAATCCTTTCAAGTTCCTTGTGCTTCTTTTATCATTTCCAGTCTTTTATCAAATCATGGCTTAGGTACTAAAAGGTTGTAAAATGCAATACTGTAAATAATGTGTAATGAGTAATGTGTAATTTCTGAGAATTATGTAAATGTGAGATTTAGCCACACACACACACACACACACACACACACACACACACACACACACACACACACGATCAGTAGTCAAATCCCTGAGTTGTGTGAGATCAATGTGGATTGACCCGAGCGGTGGCGGACGGTTCCTCACTCCAGGGGCAGAGAAACAACAGTCGCCATCCCCCCAACCAGACCGCTGCCACCATCAGTGCTTACGTAATGCCACAAGCATTACATAAGAGCTCCACGGCTCCAATAGACACAAAGACACACCAAAACAGAGAGAGAGAATCCTCTAAATCCTATACATCATTAAAGGGATCTGAGGAGGCCGCTGTGTTTTAAGAGCAGCAGAAAAGATGCTGCTTTATGCAGATGACAGATGGCTTTTCCTCCATTTATGACAAAGCATGCTTAGCATCTGCTGGGATGAAGAGATACACGCACACACACATATACACTGTGAATATGCATTGTGTAGAGGGAGAGTACTGCTGTATTTGAGTTTATTAGTGGGTTTTCATGTTTTTTAAATATAAAACCAAGGGTTTATGAATTTTTTCAAGGCAACACAAGGGGAAGACTGAGCAAGGAAGTTATTATGATGTGTTACAGGCACTGTCTGTGGTCTTCATCTTAAACTTACTGTCACCGTCCTGTTTAAGAGGTAGTGTAGTGTTATACGACTGTTATCACTGAGATAGTACAGTATCACTGCTGATGAGGTATATTCTGTCAAACCTAAAGCACCTTCCTGCTCACATGCAAAATCATCATGATTTGTTTTTTCGTTGCTCTTTACAACAACAAACTGAAATATGTTAAACTATAGAAACATTAAAATACATAAATATGAATAAAAACATAAATAGAAAAAATAAAAATATCGGATAAGCAAAGTGACTGACTTAATTAATTAATTTATTTTAAATCTAATTCTTGTTTAAATGTTTGTCTTTCTGTTTGGTGGGTCTTCACTGTGTTTAAGACCCTGCACACCTACACAGGTGAGAGATGAGATGGTATCAATCTTCTCATCTCATTCTCAAAAGGAAAGCAAATCAGTATACTTCTCAAAATAATACAATATTTTCTGTAAACTATAACCTTCATACAGTGTGGCCCCAATGTTGAATGAAATGAATGAAAATACCAAATCCCTTGGATTTTTTCAAGGAGTTACCTCAAACTTAGGATATCTAGTACAAAAATGTCAGAATCAGCCTTCCAAAACCAACATGTCTAATATTAATTTTGTTGTAAAATGTTAATTCCTCTTCCATCCCAGAAAATATATAACCTTCAACCTGCACTGTAGTAGCAAAAGCTCATGTTTTTTAGCAATAGCAAGGGCCATAGGCAGCCAGCTATTATGTTGTTCTGGAAAACATCTACACCAAGCCTTTGAATGAAATCACATTCATATGGAACAACAGTTTGATCCATGAAAATCATGCTCAGCCGAGGAACTATTTGATTTTAAGTTTTTCCTTTATTTCCTACTGAAACAATATTTGTGAACATCCCTCCCTCCCTCTCTCTCTCTCTCTCTCTCTCTCTCTCTCAGTCTGCCAGTCTCAGTAGCTCTCCTAATCCTGAAGATGGCAGTTTAATGCATTGGGAGTTATGCGTAGCACTCCGGCTCAGACTCTGACAAAGTGCCATTCTGGCCGTCATTTAGGTTCACTGTTTAATGCAAACTGCCTTTGCCTCATGTATTTATTCTCTGAACTGAGCAGCTTAAGACACACACAAACAGCACACCATGTACATGTACACAGGAGTGGGTATGAGGGAGAAATATGATGTAAGTTTAAAATACTCGACCCTGTGGCCATACGCCTGCTAGTGGTTAACAGTTTAGTCCATAAGAAAGCATGCAACTACACACAAACGCATACACGCAAACGGCAGCATGTGGTTGCATTTATTTTCTGCCACAAGTGCTTACAAGTAAGTGGGTGGTATTACCTAACACATCGGACATTCGTCAGCGGGAAAAAAAGTGTAGAAATTAGAGAAAACGAGGAGGAATCACGAAGAGAGGTCGACTCTATTTACAACATTTTCCTGTAAATCGCCCACTAACATGTTGAATAAATACAAATAAACATGTCTTTATAACTTAATGTCTTAATGTCTGCGGCAATGGGCAAAAGCTCCAGAACAGGAGACTTTACAGAAGTAACTTTAAAAGAACACAGTGAAAAGGAAAAACAAAAGCAAGCAAGAAGGAGGAGAGGAGCAGATGAGGAAAAACAAAATGCCCTGCTTGAGCTGCGCTCTGTTCCTCTATAAACTGTGTCTGAAGCCTTGGGCCACAATTAGCACCAGAGGTGGCTTAGTGAGGGTGGGGGGTGTGATGGGTTCACACTAGCCCACCCTTGAGCTTCAGTAGCAGGGCAACTAACCTCTGTACCGCCCTATTTTTTATTTTTGCTGCTCTTTTCTGTGATAGATAGAAGTTTAGCTCTCATTTTCAACGGAGCCATTCATGTTTATAACAAGGCGCACGTTTTAGTTTGAAAGAATTCACCTTCGATCATCATTTCTATCACTTACGAAGACATGACAGTCACCAAAGTGACAGCTGAGTGGGTGCTAGAAACACAGCTCCTAGCATGTCTAGTATATACATTAGTGCAGTGTCTGTTTCAGGGCCTGGCTCTTCACAACTCATGCCCATTTGGAGGGGGCAGTTAGCTGGCCCCTAGATGTGCTGCTTGCTGTGTCATACAAACGACTTCACCCTCAACACTTGACACTCAGCACTGCATTCCCTTGGGTCCTCAGCAATACAGCAGGACCCAACCAGTTGAATGGTTTTTGAGAAAATCGAAGGACAGACACACAGAGACTCCTACCATTTTAGTTAGATGAAAGTTTGGAGTTCAACAGCATTTCCCATTACTTCCCATTACCACTTACTCTTAAAGGGTGCAGGGGGCTGCAGCCAATCCCAGCTGACGTTGGGCAAGAGGCGATGTACACCTCGGGCTGGTCGCCAGTGGGTCAGTATTGGACTTGTATTCATCAGGTGACCAGAAACCCGACTTCAATGCTGAATTACACAATAAAACAGGCAAATGTTTGCTAAGATATGTGTCGCAACAAATTCATGAAATTACATATTTGTGAATAAAAAAACAAAGACATAAGCCTAAGATATTTTGTTGTTAACCTCTGACTGTAATAAGTCCAGGTTTACAACAGAGGAAGCAGGCAGCAATTTTACGACATTCACAGGAATTAATCTGGTGTTGGCTCATAAAAAAAAAAAATCAAGAAACCATCAAAATAAGACCCACGCTGAAATAAAATATTCCCGCATTTCATGTCAAAGGAAAAAGCAGACAACAAAATGAGCAAAACACCACACATTACTTTATCCAGCTGGCCTTTGCTCTATCCTCCTTCTTCACTTCTTTTCCAGGTCTCCAACAGTGTGATACCCAACAGATCAGATGAAGACATGACAGTCAGAACGCAGTCCCAATCAATCCCCCCGTCCACAGTGACAAGTTCACTGCTGCGACAGGCTTTTAACGAGCGCCGGCAAGAATAGGCTTTGTCTGTACGCTCTGCGTCAGAAAAGCAAGACAGAAAAAAAGACGAGAGGAGAGGTTGAAATCACGCTGCACGTGGTCCAATACGGATCAACAGGTGATCGTGTGTGTGAACGTGAGGAAAAGAGAGAAGAAAAACCCCGGAAAGAGGGATGGAGACAGTGAATGTATCTGTGTGTGGAGGCCTGTACGTGTCTATCTGAGGAAGATGAATGACAGGAAGAGCTGCTTTTTGGTGCAGATGTAGAGAACTACACACTGAAAACTTGTTGGTTGTGTGTGTGTGTGTGTGTGTGTGCTCTACTTCCCAGCTAAAGGTTACATGGTAATACTGGCATTTAATCAGTGAGGCAGCAAACGTGGGCAGCAAGAAATCAGATTATGACCCACGCTGACCTGGGACTCCTATTATACAGGATAGAAAAATCTATCTAATGTTTCTTCAATGTCTCACCTGTGGATGATGAAGTGTGTATGGCTGTAGCGTATCTTTTCAATCACGAATTAGTGGAATTCATAGAACATGTCCATTTGTGTCAAGACTGTTTTGCTTCGTATTGGGGATTTTCAGGTCAAAGGAACTCTACAGTTTAGTTAAACCGGCTAAATTTGGTTTGAAGTGTTTTTTAAATGTTACATATAAATGTGTCACATTTAAATGACTATATTGACGGACATATCCACATGTTGAATGACAGCCAGTAACGTACTGTGCTCATATCATTCCATGTAGTTCTCTGGATAAAAGGATTTATATTTTCCAGAATCTTTTTTACAATCGATGAGTGAAATATAAAATCTGGGTGAAAGTATTACATTACTCATGATGTCAATAGCACGGCCTGATGTGAAATGAAAGATTGTTGACTGATTGATATTTACCATAAACTGACTGTAGGTCAAATGAAATTAAGTCTAATTTGAAGAGTCACATAGGGCTTACAACACAGCAGACAACAGCTAAGAAACGGGGCAATATGGAGGTTGGTTGCCCAGCTATTGTGGCTCAAGGGTGGGCTAGTGTGAACCCGGTATCCCTCCATTCTGAGCTCAGGTGCTAATTGTGGCCTGAGGCTGCAGACGCTCAGAGAAACAGTTTACAGAGGAACACAGTGGAGGGAAGCTCAACCTGGACAGGTCAATCTTTTTTTCCGTTTGCAAAATTTCAAAGTAATTTCTACTAAGAAAAGGCATCAAACATTTTGTAAATCTAGATTCAAACAAAACCACTGTTATGGACTGTTATGCATTTTCAGTGTCAAACCCCATTTGCCATACTATTTATGGATATTAGTTTCAGCCAAAAAATGTTATCTGCATTCTGCAAGCGTCTCTGTGTAATTGCAGTTAGTGTTACTGGTGAGTCTTTTCCATTGCAGGGCTGAAGCAATGGAAAAGACCATATAGAAAGGCTTCACAGTAAACGATGCCATCTGAAGCCACTCCATACTGTGGTCATTTTATACAATGTAGAAGTGGGGAGTCTGACTTATTGCCTCTTTAAACCAACACTGTGCTATGTCAGGACACTGTAAATGAGTATCATTGATCACAAAGACAATACAGTACAAAATCATCTTACATGTTACCCATGTCCAGAACAGTAGCCTTGAGTCACCATGGAGTACATTTCTACCTGAGGACCAACAATAGAAACAATGGGAAATAATGTGAGACAGTCTACAGTTGAACTGTAGGTGTTCTCATTCACATTACACTGTGCCAGTGGCTGCTCCGACAGCATGTGACTATGAGCCTGCTGCTTAATTACAAACACATTTGCGGAGGTGGATTGCTTGTAAAGGAAAAAGGTTGAGAGGCAGTCAGTGGAAACAAAGAAGAGAAGACAGAGAGAATAAAGATGATTCTTTTCATGTTTTTCCTTTTTGCTGCTGAATTATTGTGTTACTGTCAGAATTCATTGGCAAAAATCTCCCTGAGAAAAACACTTCTTCTTATCTCTACATGTAAAAGCTTACAGGAGTATGGGGAAAAGATAAAAAGATTGGAGAATGGCAGTCTTAATGTGTTCAAATCTATAGTGTAGTAACCTTTACACATATTTCTGTCGACTGATTCACTAAATCATCTTATCATAAAGCTATGGTGAATCTATTTAGAAATAAAAAAAAAAGAAAGTGATTGATTTGATTTTGATTGATTGAGATTTCATCTGACTTTTAAACTCAGTTTCCACCTGTTATAAACATGTGATCTGTACCTGGATACATCCTTTGGACAGTGACATCTGATCATGCACCTTTGCATTTAACCGTGGTATTAACAGATCATTGTGATTGGATACCCGTATGCTAATTAGTGCCAAACCTGGAAACAGGCAAAGCATGGGTCACCTGATATACATAGACAGCCAAATGGAGCTTTATGTAGCCTTAGTAACTACACCAGAAATATCTACTGCAATGCAAAAAAGTAATAAATGAGAGTGGAGAAGCTTGCGGGGCTAGTGCTAGATGGGCCACCCCCATGTTCGATGAACAGGCGACGGACTGCACATCTCCAACTACTGTGTGTGCAAAACTTCTGTGGTGAGGAAAAGTTGTCATGCATATTGTAGCTTTTATTACTGGCTGACTTCTAAGACAGTGTGAGTTTGTTTGGCTGCACTGTAAACAGATACACTTGTTGCTCTGTTGTATGTCAGTTCACCGTAGTATTGAACGGCACCTGCTATTAACATCGGAACTATGAGTTTGATGTTTCGTCCTGCTCCGTCGTTGCTGTGTTAATACGGAACAGTGTCCCAAAGCACAGCCCCAGAGCAGGAAGGAAACATGGAGAAAAGTGTTGCTGATGAACAGGTCATGGCTGCTTGAGTAACAGTGGTGTTAATAAGAGGCATCTGTGGACTTTGACCCCTGAAACAGTAAGACCCTCTGCACCTTAACACACGACTGGATACCCAAATTATGCATTGACTGTCCAACTCCAGTCTGCCACTCATCTGGGACGGGCAGTCTTCTGTGATGGAAAATAAGCAGCGTAAACAGAGCGGCTGAGGGTTAAATGCATTGTTCAGCTGCACTTGGCAGAGTATTAAATCTGTAGTTTATTCTGAAACAACTCAGCAACAGCATTTCTTTTTTTACCCCAAGCACATGGCGATGTGTTTACAAGAATAAACTACAATGACCCTGTTTATTGTAACGAAGGAATTTACCGTTAGAGCAGTTTGGCTCTGGTGTATATTTTTGAAAGTTCAATGACATACGGGGGAAAAGCTTCACAAACAATACTCGCAAGCATGATGACTTTATTGTTGGTCTAGTTCTTTTCACGGGATTTGTTGACAACAAAATGACAGCAGCTTTGTTCCTTCAAGCCAGCCGCCAAATACAATATCCATCCAGATACAAAATGTTCTACTTCTAATCAAACATGTTATAACCAGAGTCAGGTTGTGAGGGCAGGTTACAAGCTGGTTAAATGACCTGTTTTGTTAAGCTGCAACTCAACAAATCACTTATTGCACTACTCTATCTTCTTAGTTTTTTATTATAAGAAAACATGCACAGAACATGGGGGTGTCACAGTGGCCTCGTGGTCTAATGTGAATACCATGTACCCGCAACACCCCCAGTTTCAATCCAGCAAGAGACCTTCATCATACTGTATCATGTTTCTAGCTGAAAACAGTTACTTGCTGCTGGAAATGAGGTTAATGAACCTAACCAGTAAAGCTTAAAAAGATAAAAAAATAACCGTAAAGATGTTAAAATGCACCACAGAGCTGGGGGAGGGTTGGGTTAAGGTAAAGGTATTGATTAGTCTCCATTTTTACTCTTGCCTACTAAGCTCTGATTGGTCGCCAATCAAAGAAGCCATCACCAGACCTGTCTGAATAATACTGCAATTCAGCTGTGTTGAACGAGGCTCATTGTGTGATTATCACTTATCCTAAGCATTCCCCCCCAAAAGTAAATAAAAAAAAGGTAGTTTTCTCATAATTATTACTTTTGTTTCTTGTAATTACTACTTAGCATCTAGTGATTACAAGAAAGAGATTTCATGATTATATGTTTGTGTAATTATAAGACATGGAAGCCATAATCAGGAGAATGTTTGTCTTCGGTGAGTGCAGTGTGCCTCTGTGTAGCTCACTGGATTTGATGGCATTCATGTTGTTTGTAGAATAAGTGTAGTAGTGTAGTGTAGGCATGCACTGCTGTCTGCCACACAGTCTTTTTATAATACCACGACTGGGGGACACCAGAAATGTTCAAATTCTACCCATAATGACTGCGATTCAGCTGAATACCCAGTTTTGGAATGAGATTAAATAGAAGCCGTCAACCCCGAATTTTCTTTCTCTTGTGCTGTATGTTGTACTTTCCTGTGTCTCTCTCTCTCTGTGCTCTGCACATGAGTTAATACCATGAAATCAACAGCTCAATCCTCCTTGTGACCAATAGGAAGATTATACATGTCCTCTCTTTAGCATGTGCCCTCCTGACATGGAATACACTATCCTCTTTATACTATTATCGTCTGTAGTGCTCCGCAAAGCCCCCCCCCCCCCCCCCACTTGTGCACCAACGACAGACGACAACATGTAGCGTATTGTTCATTCTGTACACGCACACACACACACACACACACACACACACACCACACCCCCACACACACACACGCACGCACGCACACACACACACACACACACACACACATTAGCTCCCATCATATATATGACATCTGTGTACATAAACAGATGGGCCTGATATTAATCCCATCACACACACACACACACTGCCATGCTACTTTAATGTTCCTTTTATTCGCTGGCCTAACATGATCCTGCTTTATATCCCCTCTCTGCTGCAAACCATGACATCACTCTGTGGACCCAGCATGCATCTCCAACGCATCACTGTGCTCTGGCTGATCATTTAGCATTTTTTTTTTTTTTTTTTTATCTCCACCATTTTTCTCTCCACGTACATAGTGAGCGGTCCCCACAACATGAGAACCATGCGGTAAACAGGTCTCATGCTGCAGGGAACCTTTGATGTGAAGGAAAATGAGATGATCAATGTAAATCCATGCACTCGCTGCACATTGTTCAGTGAAACTCTGTGAAGCCATACATCTACGCGTGGTCAGTGTTGCTGGAAGTACAAGGCGTCCAGAAATGTTAAGATTGTCATCAAGAGTAGCAGGTATAAATATAGGTGTGTGTGTGTTTGTGCGACTGGGTTATTTCATGATACAATCCTCAATTCCTGGCCTTTAACTGGTGATATCTACACCCCTGCAACAGCAACAGCATCATGACAGACATGCGCTTGGAGCTTACTGATTCAGAGCATGGAAAACGTTTGAGTGGAGACACAGAGAAGGAGGAGGAGGAGGAGGAGACAGGAGAGGAGGAGATGAGAGGAGGAGTGAGCTGTCGTAGTCATAGAAGCTGCTTTGACAAATCACAGTTGAGCAGAGGGAGGCACTCATTAGGATTTCATGATGTTCATGGGGCAGAGAAAACAAGGCAATGATGTGCTGCTTGCTGATGCAGTCAGTGCTGAGTCTTTTCCTGGATCCCAATGAGGCAAAAGCTGCCTCAAATATGACCTACAGCAGGAAAACTGTAATTCATTTTAACAGCAAAAAGAAATGTAAATATGTCCTGTACTGATGTGTAAGGCCAGGAAGCCTCGGCTCAGACGGCGACGACACCATGAAGTTCATTTGCATGTCCTGGTGAAACGTGTTGTGCAAAAAGCTTGGTGACATAGAGAGTATTGGTGGTTGTGTGTCAGTGTGCACCTGTGTGTTACCATGCTGAAGACTACTGTATGTACCCCCCCCAAACCTTATTAACATGACCATACAAAAGTCACAGCTAAATACACGAGTTTGACTTAGAAATGCTGTTATTACAGTGATACAGCTGGACGAACTCCTCAGCAGCAGTGGGTTCTTCTAAGGCTGCAGCTATCCATTATTTTAGTATTATTCCATCGAATAATCTGTTAATCAGAAAATAAATGCTTTTGATTTATTAAAAGGTAATAGTAAAAATACAAAAGAGAAAATAAGACAGGTCTCTTGAAAAGGACAACTAACTGGACAGTTTTCTTGCTTGAATTGCATACAGTAATATCATCTGACAAAATTAAACCGTACATTTAAGTGCCATGTTACATTCTGGGTTTTAAAGACAACATTTTGCTGAACTGACGTTGTGCTGCTGTGGTAGGATAGTTTACAGTACACACTGACACTGTACAGTTTTCCTTTGTTTCAGCTTGAAATGATCCCAACCTCTGGACACTTTCTATCGTTTTCTCTGGTATGCTTCCTCTCTTTTCACCCCTCGCTACCTCCTGTCTTCCAAACCGGTTCTTCCAAATGCTTTTCATGCTACATGCTATGCTGTTAACAGTTCCACTGTGAGGCAAAAATATTCTCTAAACTATGTGTAAATGAAGTGACTGATTTTCACAGTAATAACCTCAGGGGCAGACTGTTCCTTTTTTAACCATGAACTGCATGTCTCCCTTGGTTAAGGTAAGCAAACATTTACCACACAGGTAGCAGATGAGAAAACACTCCAGTGCTCCATACAAAAGTGAGAATTATGTGAAATAGTCTTGACGCTATTGTCCATCCTCCCTATGCTTCCCATTCCTGTCAGTAAAACGGAACGAGACACCCTAATGAGGTTTCCTCATTCAAACACTGAGATATGGCACATCTATATACTGTTCATAGAGTTTTACATGAAGGAGGCAACGAGATCAGAAGCAAATCTCAATGACAAAAGCTCTCTATTCTATTCTGTATTCCAGTGTCCACGTCGCTGTTTCTCTCCTCCTGAAGACTCTAACTTGGGTCTGTCAGCTCCGGCTCTTAAGTTTCCACCAGGAGACTTTTGAAATGTAAACATCCCCCATGGAGCTGAGGAATGTAGAGCGGCACGCCGAGGCACCAGAGACAGCCAAGCACTGCTGCAAGGCCTCTGGTATGCCAACAGCTGGCACGGCACACTGTTACTGGCAGTTATCAACAAGATGCAGGGAGAGAGAGAGAGAGAGAGAGAGAGAGAGAGAGAGAGAGAGAGAGCGAAATAGAGGAAGAGAGACAGAGAGAGGGGTGGGGGTGGTGGTGGTGGGGGCTATGTGTGTCCAGGTATGAAGCTGACATGCACAGAGGCAGAGATGTGGAAAGCTGCAGTATTGAAATATGCATTGGACATGGTGTGTTTTCTCTTCCAGCTACTTCTTCCTTTTTGTAAAACACACACCACTGCATGGACATACGCTCACAGGCACACACACACACACACACACACGCACACACACACACACACACACACAAACACACACACAAAATCCACTGGCAGGTCACACAGTTCACTGGTTGCCATGGCAGCAGGGGGAGGAGGGTCTAGTCCCACCAGTGAAAAATTTGCTGATTTGCCTGAGCTACAGAATAGTTCTAAACAGTGTACCTCCATCACACACGCACACACACACACACGCACACACGCACACACACACGCACACACACAGCAATAGTTATTGTTGTAATTACTCTAGGCAGGTTGTAGTGTGGGTGCCATGTTAATGCTCTCTCCTGAGAGTTTGTTTGTGCTGGCTGCAGATCTGTGGGGGTTATAAGGGTATCTGGTATGCCTGTAATACATTCCTGTTATTAAAGGGGAATTCCACTCCGTTGTAGTGTCTGCTATTAATAATATTACATAATTACAGCAGTGTGAGTCCCTGTTTTGAATTATTCTGGCTAATTGGACCTATCAGTTTAATGTTGGGCCATGGTTGATTCAGAGAATTTGCTGACATAACCAATGTCCATACTGTAAATCCTCAAATAAAAGATGATATTCAAATAATATCAAAATAAATACAAATAAAATAAAGCTTCAGAGATCTGACACTCAAACATAAGGGCCAGGGTCATGTCATGCAAAGAAATAGAAAATGCTTAGCTTGCTTCTGAGAAAGTTTAGCAAATATTAGTTATTACTTATAATTACTACTTTTTTGCAGTTCTGGGTGTCCTGACAGTTTTACAGACGCCTCTTTTATAAAGGTGTTCAATGGAGATAATACTTTTTAGGCCACATTTTAGCCCCATTTATTAGACTTTCTCTGTAAAAGACCCACAGAGAAACAAGTGAGAAAATGCCAAAAAATGGTCAAAGGTCCTCCCTCTGAGGACTATGTGTCTGTGGTCACTAATAACAGATCAAAGTAAGAAGGGACGCCCAGCTCCTTGGTAATTTCCTCAGAGGATTAGACACTGACAAGAAAAATCTCCTATACTCAGTAGTTTTTGCATGTGCAGGTTTGGTGTTCAGGTTAGGCCCAGGGGGTGAAATCAATTGAGGAGAATAAAGAAAGTCCCACAGGGCTCCATTCCAGGACATTTATCTATTTCACCAAGTGAGACGTCTGCTTAAAACAGCTACAGTCAATTAACATAGACTTTCCTTGGAAGAGGTAAAAAAAGTCATTACAGATGGACTGCTGGGGTGTGTTAGTGTGTATGCACATTTAATGTGTGGGGCTGGTGTGTGTATGGAGAGTGATTTACTGGCTTTATTATTACAAGATGACCAACTGAATCCCCAGTTGGGTTGGACATCATTGTGATCAGTAACATTTCCATTTCTGTAACCTTGAAGTATTGTTTAAATGTAGTGTCCAATCAGCCTCTGGACATTCATCACTGCTGTCATTCATCAGTCAAACTGGCTGCTCACACTGACCACTAGCTATTGAAGATGGTAATTATTTATGACATGGCGATAAATGTCACACAGTATAAAATCAACTTGCAAGGTAATTTTAATTTCATGGCACTGTAGGTGGATGGGACGCTGCTGATATTAACGTAAAATGTTGTTAGGGGTGGGTAAAATTAGCATCTCAATCTTAATATACATATCACATCATAAGATCCAGTATGTATCCAAGATTACATATTGTGTACTGAAATTGATACTGAATGCAATTAATTTAGTGTCAACAAATTAGCATACCTCAGCACAGTACAGTGCAGTACAGTGCAGTACAGTACAGTACAGTGCAGTACAGTACAGTACACTGCAGTGCAGTACAGTGCAGCGCAGTACAGTGCAGTACAGTACCAAGGCACATTATTGCACTGAGGCATATATACAGTATATAGGTATAATCAGACAGCTTTAAATGGTTCCCAGCTGAATCAGGTCAGTGTTTGATCAGGATATGATACTTACATGGTGCATAAGTTATCTATATCCCTGTATACATAACCATAACAGTGTTGAGGTTTCTGATCATATGTGTGCAGGTTTGAATGGATTCATTCACACACTTGCCTCTCATTTCTGTAAATCTCACTCCAGTCTTGACTCAGATCTATTTAGATTCAGCTTTCAGCATTTGCTATAAAAATTACAAATACCTGAAACTCAAAGATTTAACCAAGAACTGTCCTTTTTATCCGTTGGGGAGGCCGAAACACCGGTCAATGGTCACAAGTCTAATGTGTTTTTGTGCAGAGTCAGACATTTGGTATCACTATTTCTTATGGCATTTGACAACCATGTCACCATGTTGTGCTTTTTTGCGACTTTCTATATGTACCCAATACATACTAGATATTTGTGGCAGCTGAAAATCACAGGCAGCAAAAGGTTAAAGAGAGACACGTTCACTCCCCATGGCATTAGAAGGTAAGTAACTCTTTATGTTGAATGGCTTGGCTCAGCAAAAGGTGAAGCAGAGAGTGAAGCTTCAAACCAGGTTCTGCTAAAATGATAATCCATGATCATAAATAAGCAAGCAGACTGAAGTAAAATACACACACACACACACACACACACCTCCCAGACACTGATGAAATCCGACACCTCGTGTATAGCTGCCCTCGCCATTATGCTGCTGAGTAATATGACATTTAAGCCTTAGTCTCCATATGTGTTTGTGTGTGCGTGCGTGCGTGTGTGCATGTCCTCATGCAGAGGAAAAGTAAGTGCAGTGGCAGACTATGCATAATATTACACCCTAATGTGTGAGTGTGGTTTGACTTCCTACTGCATAAGGAGGATTCAAACACACACACACACGATAGTCTGTCCAACAAGGATAAAACAACAATCTCCAATAATTGTTCTCCAAAGCAATCTTGAAATCTACACCCACGCACTGCACGCTGTGTATGTTCACAGTGTTCTAAGCAATCATTTGTACCGAGACATGACTTTAAATAAACTGATTCCATGTTGCACCGCTGTTCTTCTCAAAGCTCCCGGACTCCACCACAGACAGTGTATTTTGGTGACATGGTAGCTCACCTCTCTTTAAGGTCAGTATGTATTAAGCAGTCAGTGGTTCACCCACTGAGCACTCACACAGACGCCGGAGAGGTGGATTATGCTGCAGGAGTGGCTTGAGAGATTTCTATGAATGTTTTGATACTGCGCCCTGTTGGAATTCATTATGCTGTGAACTGAAGATGACCAAATCTGTTGTACCTGATGACCTGCACTTATCTATGTAATATATATATAAGCTCATGGGTCCATTTACAAGCTTGTCTGAGCTTTCAAGTACATCTCATAGCCTTCAGCTGTCTCAGGTATCGATATGTTTTCATTCGAAAGCCAAACCTTCATTTGAATGTGGGAAAAAATGTAATATTCCATCTGTAATAATCTGTTCCAATTCAAAACTCACATCGTATACACAACCGTGCCTCGTCCTCCAGTGGAGGAAAAATGTACTGTGTGTCTAACCCGCTGCATGCCTTGTTGATCCATCAATAAACGAGGCTGTGGTTGTGGTTATAGTTACCTATAGTTATAGTTATGCTTTCTAGCATTTGGGACTGGACTCATTTGAATCATGGTTGAGCCTTAAGGCTTTTTGCTGATTTTGTAAAATGTAAAAATCTCTACGTTACATTAACTGAGGCGCCACAAATGGATGGTTAAAACATTAGCTCAACACAGTAGTTTACATTCAGACTGTGTAGATAGTGTTCATATTAATTCAAACAAATTTCATGTTACAGTGGTTTAAACTGGTTAAAATACATTTTTTTTGAAAAAGCGACGACCCCTGGTGCAAGTCGCCCGCTTACTTGACCTAACCACTGGTAATATGTTTGAGTTAATTCAGACAATCAACTCAGTAAATCCACAGTGTGAGGACTTGACAAACCTGCGTACACAACACACCTGAGCTCCACGGTGCATAACATCATTGTTTTTGGTTCTTTCCAGCCAGCTCCATCATGCAGTGAATGGTTACCTTGGGGAAAGCAACTGTTATGATTGTATAACACAAAATTAGCCAATTTTCATCTCCTTGATAATGTGTATCGCCTTCCCTGTCTCCAAAATCACAGACAGGGAAGGCGGGAAGGGAAGACATGCTGGTGGGATTCCTTAACAGGAAATGATGCGATATGAAGTGACAGAGACCCCCCCCCCTTCACAATACACACACATGAACACACACACAAACACACACACCCTCCCAGCTGAACTGGAGTCTCTGACATGCCTATTGAGCTTTCTTGGAGTGACAGATGGACCGCGGGCAAGGAGGGATGGCTTGGTAAACACACTCATATAATCACACACACACACACACACACACACACACACACACACACACAGAGGTACACTTGCATACACAATCAAATGAGGGCGAACACACATGTAATCGTCCCTACGTCAGCTCAGGAGCTTCGTTCCCTACATGGAGCTGGCATCGTGCCCTATCTCCTGCCTTCAACCACAGTCTGCGTTCAGGGCTGGATCCCCAGGGCTTCACACACATGGGGATACATGACCTGCCTGCCTTTCACAACCTGTTTGTTCTCCTACCCTGCCAAGCACCAAAGGCCACACAACAGCAACAGCTATCCTGGACCCGAGATGGGCTGAATAAATCTGATTGCAGAGGTTTCTACCTTGAAGAAGGAAGCTGCAGATGTTGTTGCAGCTACATAAATTTGCCTTTAATTATGTGGGACTTTCTTTGTATGATGGATGTGTTGCAGTGTGACTGATTATTATAGAGCTGATCATTTCCACACTGGCTGTCCAAACCATTTTCATTCCCAGGGCATCAAATACCAACGCTATGTCATCCACTCTGGCATCTGATTTGCGTCAATGTTCATTCCAAACCGTACTCAGTACATATTTGTTTACCAAATACTGACGCCCCTAATTGTCGAATATTGCAGCAGGCATACGAGATCTTCATCGTCATGGTAACAAGTTCTTAATTTGTTGCAGTTTTGCACTAAAACTACTTGCCTAAGTTGAGGAAAGTACTAGATTGGTCTCATGCAGACGCTAAAGGGTGCCTTGCATTAGAATGCATTATTGTATAGTATTAGATGCCAGAGGGCATTGTGAAGAGGAAGTGTTTGGAGCCCTGGGTATGAAAACGGGTTGGATTACCTGGTAAACAACTGAAGGACAACATAAACTATGTGTCTTTCCACTTGCTGCGGAGTAAAAGGATAGCAGTGTATGAACTGTATGAATTCACTTTAATGTTACAAGCTCTAATGGTGCAAATACTATATATGTATTTCCTGTTATTTCCCATTTCTATTATTATGACAAGGCTCTGAGGCTTCGAATGTTTTCAGAAATTCACGTTTTCACAATGTCTAACTACCTCCACTCTTCCAGAACCATCTCCAAATAGATTCTCACTCTGACTTTCAAGTTCATTTTGCCTCAGTAATGGAAAAAAGGAAAATTGTCCCATTAAGCAGATAATAAGCTGCATGTTAGAAAAACTTACTGTACTACACATGATGTTTATCATGCTGTGCTGCTAGTCAAGCAGACATAAAATCATTTTTTACTTGAGAGACAACACAAACCTGCAGCAGGACACAGCACCTGGAAATAAAGGTCTAAAGTCAAAACCCCATTGGCTGCCCTCCAAGGCTGCTATGATTTTAGGTCATTACAACCCATAATATACAAAGTGTTGAAAGAAACAAACATGACACTACAGATATTCTTTGAGCGTCACCTGGAATAAGAGGATGGGGCTATACTTCACTACAATCAAAAGGTTTAGCCCCTTGGGAGCATCGGACAGTCTCCTGGAATGCTAGTTAGATTCTGACATATCAATGGCAGACCATCAAACCCACTACAATTCATGGGTACAATGGTGCTCAGGGTCTTTTTCGGCACTAAAACATTTGGAGGTCTGTGACTCTTTGGCATGAGCATGGTGCATAAAGAGAGCTTGTGGAGAATCCAAAATAGACAGGGTTCATCCACAGGAGAGCGCGAATGTGTTGTGCAGCTTTCATGGCAATGTGGTCATTAGCTTTTGATATTTGTTTTGGTAAAATAAAGGGTCATAAAATAAAATAAAAGGTCAGACGGTCATCAGACACACTGGAATCGATTCTCTGGGAATTATGATAAATATAATACATTTCATGTACACCGGAGGTTTTGAGACACCTTCAACACATCCAACAGTTGTTTTTCAAACCCCACAACTTTTCCAAATGTCACAAAATCTAACCAGAAGAAGAAGAGAGGTGATCTGTCAGGAGTAGTGTTCAGACAGATAGACAAATGAATTTAGTCAATGATGGAGTCATATGAACAACCTGCATGCATTTGTGGAACACTGTTTGCTTTCATACATTAGTAGAGCAGAGTGAAGAGAAACAAAGCAAAAAAGAAGCGTAACCCTTTAAATTATGTTCCATTTGTGCAAGTGGAGCATAATAAGACTGTTACAAGTCATTTCTACGGCTAATTAAGACGTGGCAGAGAGTGTAACTGATGAGGCAGGTCAAGAGTCTGCTGGACCACGATCACTATAGACATCCAAATCCATCTGTGTTGCTGTCTATGAACAAGATGAGAACAGATATGAGTCAGAGAGGAAAATGAGAGAGGTCGTTGCTGTCATGGCACACACCCACACACAGACAAATAAATTCACACGTTGTAATGAGGTGGAGGTTGTTGTTTGCGGTGAATGAGCCGAGAGGAAAAAGTCGGCGATTGCAAACATGATTATCTTTAATCCAAAGCTCTCCACTGTTATAATGTGTTATCATAGCTAAATGTGTGTGTGTGTGTGTTTGAGTCATGGCGTTTGACCTTAGAACAAATTACAAAAAAGTTACAGTCCATGTCAGCCTATGCTTCACATATGTGTGTGTCCGTGTTCACATGTGTAAGTGTGTGTGCACATGCATCTCCTCCAGTGTCGCTGCCTCTGTGTGTGTGTATGTGTGTGTGTGTGTGTATGGGTATGGATGCGTGTGTGCTGTCTGTGCACTGCGTGTGGGGAGATGAGGGGAGGAAGTAAGTGCCATTGATCCGACCAATTACAGCCCAAACAGAGCTGTGGAGAGACAGCCGCTGCCACAGGGATACACAGAGATCTCTTCTGACAGATTCAAGGAGATTTTTCTCAGTTCAGTGTTTGCTGCTGTGAGTGCTGAGAGAGAGTTTAACTCCAGACACGGTCCGTGTTTCTCAGATGTGGTTGGTAAAGCTGCCACAGTGTTATTGTTCACCTGCACAGGTAATCAAACAAGGTTTCATTAGAAAAATATCTATATAAAGCTGCGACAAATCAATTTGAGCGGTGACATTTTCTAATCTTCCTTTTTGCTCTTGTTTTGTGGAGCGCTCAGTGCTGCTGGTGCTGCACTTCACCTGTCAATCAAGTGTTGCAAGCACTTGCGATATTCTCTTTCATAGGAGTCTGTTGTTAGGTATTTGATGCTCCCTCCTTTATCTGATTAATATTGATGGGTATAAGCGCTAAAACAAGGATCATGAGAATTAATCAAACATCAGAAGGCATCAAAAAGCAAAAACACCAAACGTTCACTGATTCCATTGTTTCAAATGTGAGGATTTGCGTTTTATATCATTGTAAATTGTACATCAAAGAATGTCTAGAAGCTACATGGGGCTGTGGGGAATCATGATGCATTTTTAACAGGTGCCTGACATTTCATGGCAAAACTATTAGCCATTACTTTGGTGGCAAACAGAGTGCTTTTAAACCGACAGTGAAAGCAGAGACATCAACAACAAAAAAAGCGAAACACTGGTGTGAAATTGGTTCTGACACAAAACGTGGGGACAAAAAATACCATTAAGGTACCATTTTCTGTCCGACCTCCACAACCTGGACATGAAAGTGCTGCGTAGTAATTCAGTTTTAGCTGGCATCGCTTGCTAGCTTAAATCATTAAACGCGCTGTCATTGATTTCTTGCATTGTGCTGTTAACAGATGAAATACACACTTTATTCATTTATTAAGTTGTAAAAGTGGAATGTTAGCCAGGACACAAGCAGAGAGGAACCCGGCTAGCAAGAAATCTGCAGGCACCTGTCATGGCGACACCAACGTCATGGCTCACTGTCGGCACGCAGCTTATAGCACCAACTGTTGCTTTGGCATGGATGTAAAAAACATGTACACATCTGTAAAAAAATGGACCAAAATGAATGGTTAAAACATCCTTTTGATATATTTACTTCTGGCTTTTGATTAGTCAACAGCAAACTGCTGGAAAAGTATGTGTCAGTCTCTGTGCACCAGATACCTGCCGTGGAAAATCGAGACAGCAAACAGCAAGTGAACTGAATAACTACAGGCAGCAACACCATGAGTTGTTTGGCAGTGGAAAGGGGAACAATGGATGTTACCGTAAATCAAATCAATTGAAAAAATGTAATTATACCCAAGTCAAATGACTTTTGTCTGTTCACTTTCAGGCTCAGAACACTTTCATTAGGGCTGAATGATGTAGGACAATCTAACTGCAATTTTTTTAGACCAATATTGCGATTGCTATTCAGTATTCAGTGTTTGACTTTTTAGTATTCAGTATGCAAAGTTTATTATCTTCTGTATTATTCTCTACCAACAATAAGTCATTCTATATTATGACCAACACTGGATACAGTCAACATATAAAGTGCTCTGTCCTGTGGGCCAGACCTGAGTAAATACGTTTAAGCCTTGTAATATAATCAGCATGATTTAACGTTTTGATAAAAACTGGAAAAAATAGACTAAAACTAAACTAAACTAACACCTGACACGGACCCTGACAGAAGCTGCCCACATTGAGCCTGGTTCTGTTCCAGGTTTCTTCCCGTTAAAGGGGAGTTCTTCCTCCACTGTTTCCTAATATAATATCTGATGCTGCTCATGTGGGGATTCTTGAATCCTTAATGTTGAATTCCTGAATCGTTGGGTCTCTCTCTAATTAAAGAGTTTGGTCTAGACCTGCTCTTTATGGAAAGAGTCTTGAGATAACGCTGTTATGAATTGGCGCTCTATAAATAAAGATTGATTGATTGATTGTTTGAACTAACTCAAGAGAGCAACAAAGCACTGTAGAACAACAGCCCTGTTGTGAACACTGACATATAAAAAATAAGTATGATCTTAGTTACAGTAAGAAATTACAAAACGAACACTCTGATCTGAACAGATTTCAGGGCTCAAGAACCATTTTGAATCTCTCATTTTGAGGAGTTATACTCTCCAACATTTTGGTCAGTGATCCCTGCCAGGTGGTAGTTGGCCGACCTGACACGCATGTAGTCAGGTTTTTAGCCACGCAATCATCACACACAGCCTTTTAACACTTGTTTAAATACTGGAACAGATGTATAGCGTTGCCTCATGTTTGCAGCTATGGTAGCTAGGCACAATACCTGACTCCGTCGAGCATCTGCTTAAACCCAAAATATGTCCACCCAACCAAAGCCTTGTAGGCCATTTTCACCCTGTAGTACTACTAGTGTCAAAGTGTGCACATGGCATTTTACAAGTTTAACAGACAAAATGATGACATAACCTCAAAACTGTTCGGCAAGATGTTCATTCTCATAGTATTAAATCAACTAGATAACAGGATGTAAAGTTCCATTAATATATTCTATCTCATCTGACCCATGGTGATGACGATTAACCATAAAGATATTCTTTGCAGCATACCTCATAATGCACATGCATCTCCCACAAACAACATTTTTTCCGTGGAGCTGAATTCAGCTCAGTACAGTTCAATTAATGTGTTCACTTGAAGGAGCCACACAGACCCCAGCTGGCCTCAGCCAACAGCAGAAGAAGCAGCATTATTTTGGGGAATTTGCCATCACGTGTCTGAACTCCTTTGTTGTGTATTCGCGGCGGGGCTGTCAAGCGAAAGCCACTAAAAATAGGACCTATGCTATTTCCCCCAAACTGTTGCTGTGAGAGCTCAACGGCAACTGCAATAGAATCGTTTTTTCATCCAGAGCCCATTCCAGCAAATACCCTACTCCCTTCTTCCCCTTTTAGCACAGTCCTTTACTCTCTTACAAAGGAAGAGACTGCTCACTGAAAAAACTGCTCATTAAATACTACACTTAAGACTATTTAATTTGGCAGGAGGGTGAAATAATATGACTTGTTTGTCCACTTATTCAACCTGAAAAAAAAGCACAGGCTAATCTTTTTTATTTTTCAAGGCGTCTTTCAGTGGAGTTTAATGTTGCAGGAAGTTAAACAATGAAAGGAATCCATTTAACCGCTCTGCCTGTGACTTTTCACTTGTTCTGAGAACGATATAGCTTAGATGCTCCACAAGAGATTAAGCATTTGTTTAGATTGATGTGTGCACATGTTAGCACATCAGTGGTTAAGCACAGTGTGTTTTCTTGTATGTGTGTGTGTGTGTGTGTGTGCGCGCACTATCTTCGTTGGCTTTGCGCATGGCAAAATTGCTCTATGACTTGAAACTGAACTGATGATTGTCTCTGCAAAAACAAAACAGAACAAACAAAAAAGACACCCAAGAGAGAGAGAGGGAAAGAGAGAGAGAGAGAGAGAGAAAACAAAGAAAAAGCAGGAGACAGCAAGCGCTCCGGGGGATGGGAGAGCTAAACAGATGATAATGGAGCGACAGAGAGAGAGAGAGTGAGTGAGGCGTAAGCAGCACGTTGTGAAGGCCCCTTTTAGTGCAGGAAAGCAGGAATAATCCCTATTAAGGTAATTAGTGTTTCAGGAGACAAAGCGTAATTAAACAGAAACAGGCTATAAACTATGTGCTGTCTAAATATAACTCGTCCGTACAAATTCAGTCAAACTGCAGAATCCATCATCTCTGCATCCCCAAACTGCAGGCGGTATGAGTGTGCATGCAAGAGTGTGTGTGTGTGTGTGTGTGTGTGTGTGTGTGTGTGTGTGTGTGTGTGTGTGTGCGTGCATTAGATGGGGGCAGTGTGTTTACAATGAGATCAAGAAAATGCTTGGCAGGACGTCAGCCTTATAAAGCCCCAGGATTCCACATGGAAAACACTCACGCGCCATGGGGAAAACACAGAAAACACACACACACACACACACACACTCCGACTAGCCCACAGAGAAAACAAACATACGGCATGAGAGCTTTTGGTACACACCGAGGAGGAGACTAGCAGACACACAGGGACACAAGTACAGTGATGCTGGCAGCATTCATTCTCAAGGAGAGCGGAGAAGATAACCCCAACCCTATATGGGAGAAGCTTGTGTGTGTGTGTGTGTGTAAAGGTGAAGTGAAGTGAAGGAGGAGGAGCATGCAAACGTGCTGGTGTTTAGCAGATAATATTTACCATGTTGACCACTTTAGATCTGCCTCTCAACATGTCAATATTTGGGCCCAGAATTCAATCCAGAATCTAGAATACAATTATCCTCAAAGGGAAGCGAATGTCTGAACCAGATTTTCAATCCATCCAACACTGTCGAGACACTGCACTTACACCAATGAACCTCTTGGTGGTTCAAATCACCAAAGTCGCTGGTTAACATCATCCAGAACCACGAGTATCTGAACAAAATGTGATGAACATTTCACAGGACAGTGAAAACATTAACCTGTTGCTAGCACTGGAGAAAATCTCAGTCCTGTTTGCACCATGAAGGCATTCGCACAGTTTCATCGCAACCTGCCTGAGACCTTTCGAGACATTTCAGTCTGGAACAAAAGACAGCCATGGTATGAGCACAGCTAAATAGTACACATGAATCCTACTTTTTATTAAGTTATCCCAAACACCATATCCAACTACCGCCTACACAACTAATTAAGCATTTTCACATTTACACATTTATACATTTCAGGTGCTCCTGTGTGAGATTTTAAAGCTTTTGTGCTAACATGTAATTAGCCATTATATATTATTATATATTACAAATATAATGATATTTAACATTTTCCATTGGAATTTTCTCACATTTTCTAGTCAACAAACTAACTGAATAATGAAAATATTATTTTGAGAGATTATTCAATGGTAGAAATGCAGCCCCATATCTTACTCTAAGAGTAACCGGAAGAAATGTCGACCTTCAAATAGTTGAATTTGTTTTAAATACACTGTATCATCATCACATTATCATTACCATCAGCATCATCATGTCTTATATGATCATCAAAAATCAAAGCCCATGAATTGATGAATTGAACACCACAGACCAGGACCTCCGAAATGAACCATGTAATAAATGTAAGCTGTTGTGAAAATAAAAGACCTAATTGTACTAATGGAATCCAACACATGATAATCCACTCTCCTTGGCAGCATCCTAACCTGCCAACAGGAGCTTCACATTAACAGGCCAGGACCACTTCCAAAAAATACAATATGGAACGCAGCCACATCTGACCCAATCATACCCAACGGAAAAAAGAAACACTGCCTCTTGGACCGTATTCTTGATAAGATGTATCATACAGTAATGAGAAGCCTCTTGACATCATTACTTGGCTATTCAGCCACACTGGGGTTTGCGTTGGAGATACTGAGATGAGCTCCTCTACCCTCATTACAAAGGCATGCATGGGGTTATATGAACGGCTTAGTCTCTCAAAAACCTCACAGCAGTTCTGCCTGAAGTCTCTGAGCGAGGCTTACCTGGTTCAGTGCAGTTTTTTGCGGGCTCAGAGTTGAGCTTTGATTCGTTGTCATAGACTTCTTGAAGAAGGTGACGACTCTCCCACCTTGCCCCCTCCTCAACCACCAAGCTGGAGACCGGATATCCTGAGAGAGTCAGACAGAGACGCAGAGAAAGGGGTGGTGGAGTGGTTAGAAAAACATATTCACTGTAAACAAGCCACCAGACAAACCATTAGTGGCAGCTCTATCCCAGGGCTGTTGGCTGGGTGAAAGACACTGAATGCATCACGTTGCATTCAACAAACTTTGTTTTATGTAACAAAACAATACTTTCACGGAGAGCCTTGATATTTTTTTTTTTGTAATTTCAACAGATGAACCTCTTTTCTTAACGTAGATGCATGTTGGAATGGGTGTCTTAAATGGCCGCTCATGCCCTCACATGCACAACGCTAATGGCCGTGATGCACGAGCTCTTAGCTCTGTAGTTAATTGTCATTCCTGACTACTTCAAACCTTCCCTCTCTCCACAGAACAAAGGCAGATGAGACATGCATCTTGTGTCACCACATTCCTGCGGGCGCATTAGTACGGCAGCACGCTGAGCCCTGCGAGGCCGATCATTCCAGCTCAGTCATCTGGGTCACAGTATCCTCAAGCGCCCCACCTCCGACCCATCTCCTCTCCCACCATGCAACAGGCCCTGACTTAGGTACGGAGCAAGCCGGAGCTTCTATAAATAGCCCGGCGCGCCCGGCTATATTTATCAAAACGCAGAAACATGAAACATTTGCGACGTTTCCCAAACAGCTATGTCACAGGAAGAAACGACAGGCAGGGAGCTGGAGCAGGAGGGATGATTGTAGCAGCGTATGGTGTAGTATTATGGCGGATATGTGCTCAGAAGAATGTGTTTAGATAACACCAAAAACTATCCTTTAGCCGAAAAGCATAACATCATCTCCTGAGCACTGTTTCACGTTAAAGGCCAAACAGAACAGGGACAAACTCCCACAAAGACTAAAATTAGAGGTCAAAACTCCACAGGAGAATAAACCAAACTGCCCCTTTGTGACAATCTCCTTGCGGCCAGTGTTGCTGATCAATGTGCAGGACTGCTTACGGCAATATTAGAGATTTAGAGATATTTTAAGATGTTTTGCATCAATGATGTGACACTATTTCTGGAGAGAGATGTGGCTGTTTAACGATTGAAATGTACTGAAATCTTTCAGTGCTGCGAGCGTCATAAACATTTCTATTCTGTACACCTCTCTTGTGCTGGGTTGGACGATGAAATCTCAGGAAGATGGACAGGTAGCTCAAAGGCTCACAGGACTAGTAAAAGTGAAACCATCTGCATGATTAGATACAGTTAGAGGTGCACGGACAGAGCCGTCAATATCAGTCGCAAAAGAAATGTGCATTTTACATTCACACAAACACAAAGCACAGCTGTACACTGACACTTGCGTACAGTGTGTATGCTTCTGCAAAGAGAACTGAAGGGTGAAATCTGACAATCTGCATCACTGCCAAAGCTTCTATACAGCTGTGACGTCTTTTGTCCTCTTACTGTGTGTTCTTCCCCTAAGCCACTACAAACACACACACACACACGCACGCACATAGTGAAAGCAGGCACACACACTCACCTGTGTGAGATGCGTGCAGACACACTTGCACAAAAAAAAACAAACAGACCATCGGTGAGTGGTTCAGGTGGCTGGTGGTCCAGTGAAGCAGAATGCATCATCACTGCCGAGGTTACTATGGTGACATGACGTAACTGATAAGACATTGGGAGGTGCATGACATAACACTGAGTAACTCACACAGATGCACAGGCACACACAACAATGACTAACCAAACTACAAGCACATGCTCTCAGATGTGCTGTGCACAGGTAAACACACTCTGGGTTTAATGGAGCAGTTCCACATTATACAAAGGTGTGTTCATCAGGATCACGTGAATAGTTAACATGCATGTTTCCAATTTGCATGTTAATATTTACTAATTTCAAAGTCAAATTCAGATGTTCATATTCATGTCTGTCTGTGAACATCTACAAGGCATACTATGAGTATGTGGATAGTTGTGTGCTCAACACATAAACAAGATATCCTATCTGGGAATCTGGTCTTGTGCATGATCCCCTGAGGATGACACCTAAGGATTTTGATTTTGATCTTGTGACTTTTTGTCTTGTGAATTCCCACTTTGGTCCACGTCAACATGTCTCAGAATCTAATGAATCTTGATTCTCCTGAAATTTGCATTGAATAATCATGGTGCCCAGTGGATGAATTTTAATGATTTTGATGATCTTGGCCAACTTCCAAGATGTGTGGAGAAGGAAATACACATGTAGTATTAAAAAATAAAAAGATTTAAAACACCCTTTCTGGTGAGTCCTTTCCTCAGATGGCAATTTTATGTCAAAATTTCCATTTGTACAAAAGGAACTTCTATGCAGCAGATGTGCTGCGCATATTCATGCTTTCTAGAGGATTAACACTTTCAATATGGTATTAAGTATAAGGTAAGTATAAAGAGGTTGTGGGAAATGTGTTAACAAATGGTTGCTAATTACACATCCAGCAGTTATAAAGCAACATTAGCATTCTCTTTTAGCTCTGTTTTGGTCTCCACCAACTCCTGAGAGTCTCTTTAGCTGCTAAATGCTCCACTTTGTCAAGTCAAATCAAGTCAAATTTTATTTATACAGCCCAAAATCGCAGAACACAGTTTGTCTGACAATCTGTATGGCGTAGATAAGGAAAAACTCCCCCACAAAATCCTTTTTAACAGGAGAAAAAACTGTTTACCAGCTAGTCGCTAACTTTGTCTCTCTGTCATTTGGCAGCTCGTGTACAGTGTGTTTAACAGTACTTCTGCTGCTGGAGCCGATGCTGATGAATGCTGCAAAGTCGAGGCCACAAAAACAAAACAATGAGCTGAAAGAGGATGAAACTCTCTGCAGGACTGAGGGGAACTGCACAGTTAGATCAGGATTCTCCCAAAAAAAAAAGAGAGAGGCAGATCATAGTACAAAGAATAAATACTGGATAAATGAACGTATGTGTATGTTGCTGGATTTCCCTCCAGATTTCAAACAGTATTAAGTCAGCCAAGATGTGCTGCACCTGCAGGAATCACCTTCCTCCCAGATCTAGGCCAGCAGTGTATGTGTGTGAGATGTGTGTGTGTGTGTGTAGGTGTGCAGAGAAATAATGCTTCAGGGGGATATTACACACCAGGGGAGATATAGAGATTGATATACTTTGATACATCTTTTTCCCAACTTTCTTCATCGAGCCAGCTGTCTCTCCCCCTCTCACTAACACAGTATTATCCCATATTGGCCAAAGTCCTACGTCTATAGGTCCAAGCCGACCCCATAACGTCACATAACATGGCCGCCCATCGCTCCTAACTGTCATGTTTAATTAGGTACTTTATCTTCATTAGCATCCCTTGGCAGCCATGTGTGTGTGTATGCATGTGAGTACATATATGTGTGCACATTTTTCTGTCCGGGAAGGCACGTCTGAGTCCTCGTGTATCTGTGTGACAGAGTATGTTTCTGTGAGGAGGTATTTGTATATCTGTGTGCAGGGTCAAAGTGCTGTGTGTATGTATGCATGTAGGCGTGTGCGTGTGGACGTGCGTGACTGCGTGTGCGCTGGTGAGTGGAAGCTACAACCTTGTCCCTGGAGAGAAAAAGAATCAGGCCACGAGCACGTGGCTCGTACTATATGGTGCTATAACATGATACACGTGACGCCAACATCCTTGTCTTCTCATCGTAGGACATGCAATATCTAGGTTACTATTTGGTGTGCATCATTATACAGTACGTGCATTATACATGCACAGATATGCATCAGTATACATCCATGATTACATAACTCATGAGATTTGTATTTGAAGCATTCAAGTGTTGAAATGCAGGGAATACAGGACTTTTCAGGTCACCATACCTAATTAGCAACTACACACGTGGACAAAATTGTTGGTACCCCTCTGTTAATGAAAGAAAAACCCACAATGGTCACTGAAATCACTTGAAACTTACAAAAGTAACAATAAATAAAAATTTATTGAAAATTAAACAATCAAAATCAGCCATTACTTTTGAATTGTTGTTCAACAGAATTATTTAAAAAAACAAACTAATGAAACAGGCCTGGACAAAAATGATGGTACCCATAACTTAATATTTTGTTGCACAACCTTTTGAGGCAATCACTGCAATCAAACGATTTCTGTAACTGTCAATGAGACTTCTGCACCTGTCAACAGGTATTTTGGCCCACTCCTCGTGAGCAAACTGCTCCAGTTGTCTCAGGTTTGAAGGGTGTCTTCTCCAGATGGCATGTTTCAGCTCCTTCCACAGATGTTCAATGGGATTTAGATCTGGGCTCATAGAAGGCCACTTCAGAATAGTCCAATGCTTTTCTCTTAGCCATTCTTGGGTGTTTTTGGCTGTGTGTTTTGGGTCGTTATCCTGTTGGAAGACCCATGACCTGTGACTGAGACCAAGCTTTCTGACACTAGGCAGCACATTTCTCTCCAGAATGCCTTGATAGTCTTGAGATTTCATTGTACCTTGCACAGATTCAAGACACCCTGTGCCAGATGCAGCAAAGCAGCCCCAGAACATAACCGAGCCTCCTCCATGTTTCACAGTAGGGACAGTGTTCTTTTCTTGGTATGCTTCATTTTTGCGTCTATGAACATAGAGTTGATGTGCCTTACCAAAAAGCTCCAGTTTTGTCTCATCTGTCCAAAGGACATTCTCCCAGAAGCTTTGTGGCTTGTCAATATGCATTTTCGCGAATTCCAGTCTCGCTTTTTTATGATTTGCTTTCAACAGTGGTGTCCTCCTTGGTCGTCTCCCATGAAGTCCACTTTGACTCAAACAACGACGAATGGTGCGATCTGACACTGATGTACCTTGGCCTTGGAGTTCACCTTTAATTTCTTTGGAGGTTGTTCTGGGCTCTTTGGATACCATTCAAACTATCCGTCTCTTCAATTTCTCATCAATGTTCCTCTTGCGGCCACGTCCAGGGAGGTTGGCTACAGTCCCATGGATCTTAAACTTCTGAATAACATGTGCCACTGTTGTCACAGGAACATCAAGCTGCTTGGAGATGGTCTTATAGCCTTTACCTTTAACATGCTTGTCTATAATTTTCTTTCTAATCTCCTGAGACAACTCTCTCCTTCGCTTTCTGTGGTCCATGTTCAGTGTGGTACACACCATGTCACCAAACAACACAGTGACTATTTGTCACCCTTTAAATAGGCAGACTGACTGATTATGAGTTTGAAGACACCTGTGATGCCAATTAAAGGACACACCTGAGTTAAACATGTCCCTCTGGTCAAATTATTTTCAATCTTTTATAGAGGTACCATCATTTTTGTCCAGGCCTGTTTCATTAGTTTGTTTTTTTAAATAATTCTGTTGAACCACAATTCAAAAGTAATGGCTGATTTTCAA
This sequence comes from Pempheris klunzingeri, assembly GCF_042242105.1. NCBI lineage: Eukaryota > Metazoa > Chordata > Actinopteri > Acropomatiformes > Pempheridae > Pempheris > Pempheris klunzingeri. Next base: position 23,459,059 of record NC_092023.1, read on the forward strand.
TGGTTAATTTCCAGTAAATTTTTATCTATTGTTACTTTTGTAAGTTTCAAGTGATTTCAGTGACCATTGTGGGTTTTTCTTTCATTAACAGAGGGGTACCAACAATTTTGTCCACGTGTGTAAGTCATCTGTGATGGTAGCGCTGTCTATAATAGCAAAAAGCAACTGACAGTATCCTAAAAGGGAGACAACAGCATCTTTAACAACAAGAATCTAAGACGGGATTGTTTTGGGTAGAACTGATGTGGCAATAACGCTTCTATGAAAAAAAAATCCATAATGCATTATATTATGTTGCACTAGTTTAACGATGCTGAAAACACCTGCACAAAATGTCTACATGATCAAGACAAATGAATATTTTCACTGAGGTTGCTACAAAAGCAAAGGATATGAGGTCACTGACATCAAAAGGATTTATCTGCTTGGGAGCATGAATATGTTCAGCAAATGTATTCTCATCCTGCAGATTAGATTAGGATTATTGCAAAAGTGTCTGCATGGTGGAAATAGGTAAAAGCTATTGTGGAAGTGGTTCACCCTCTATGGGATACGAATAGGCTCCATAAATTTAGAGGCATCCCATCTATTAGCTTTGTTACCTCGGTGTCAGTGACCTTGGCCTGCTGAACAATCAGTAGGAGTCCATCACTTGGTCCATGGGGAACCTTTAATATCTGCACCTGATCAATGTAATCAATGTCCTGAAGAACATCAACATTACCAGCAAAACTACTATTTGATAGCCACTGTGAACTATTGAACTATTGGAAGATTCTGAGCGCAGCTGATTTGAACTTTGCCAGATGTTTCACCTTCAGTGCTGAAAGCAGTATCACTATGGTAGAATTAACTGTGTTCTGATTAAAGCAGACTTTGACTTGATCTCTGTGACACCATCACTTGTCTCAATTGAACTTTTGGTTCCTCAACCTGTCGACTGTTGAATGATAATATCTTACTTCACTAACCCCAAGACTAAATGACTTAGAAAAACATTGCATCAGCTAAAATGAGAACTTACAAATACTCCTACCAATAAATGATCACGTATCTCAAGCAACCTATCGCATGTGTTAAAGCCTACATGTCAGACTGGGGCACGTCGTGCCTTGTGTCTATTAGAGTGCACGTGTAAAGACACTTTGCTGCTGCGTGTGAACAGTTCTGTTACATGGTGAGTCAATGTGAGCGGACCAGAGGTGCTACCTACGCAGAGCATCACAGCGGTGTGTGTATTACTTTTTCCTGTAGAGTAGTAGTGTTTAACAATATAGTTTGATTTTTATAATCACTTGATAGTTCCTGGCTAGTGAAAATGAAACCACTTGTGAAATGATACATACAGAATCAATGTTCTGATGCGTTCAATTAAAACCAGTGTCATCGTGGGTCGAAGAAGACAGCTTGGCCTTGGCTGACTGCTCCTTCGGCTCTGCTCTCCCTCTGTGTCTACGCAGAAAGAGAGGAAGTGAAGAAAGCATGGGGACTGAGAGAATTGGCAGATGCTCACACGATAGAGTTCTTCTGGAGTTAAAGGATAACTCCGGGTTTTAATAGACTGGTTCTTGTTTTAGAATTCCCATCTGTGACAATAACACCTTAGTCAACTTATTTGTTGGACAAACTGAAGACAAACACCTACAATGTGTGTGTTGTTAACATCAATCACAGTTTACACACCTGCTTCATCCTCCATGTATCTGCTTGCCATAGATGTGTGCCCACGCAGTTTTTCTGAACAACGAGGGAGTATTACTGAAATGCACTCACTTTCAATTGTGTCAGCAAAGGGGTTACATTATTTGTCTCGTGTTCTCAGATCCATCCAAAAGCTTTAGTGGGTACAGCGTTATCCAATAGAAATGAAGGGAACAGATACAAACATTACAGTCGTAAGTTGTGATGCACAAGAATGATCCTTCACTGCAAAGTGAATGAGCAAAACATGACATTATATTATTTCAGTGCTCCCATTTCAAGGACCTCTGGTTTAAACTCCGTACATCGCTTCAACATGTACACTTGCATAAAATCAAAGTATGTTCTCGTCGACAAAAAACCCCTCAGCGTCTCCGCTTCCTGCTGTCAGCGGCAGCACCTTTCCACACACAATTCACTTTTCCAGATAGTCAAGCAGTCAACGCGCTGCTGCAAATCCCGCCTGTCACACTGCCAACTGAAATTCAGCCACACACTCTGCGAGCGCTCAGCTACACCCACTCAATATCTCAGAGCAAGAGCAGTGTAAAATTCAGCAGGCACTGCAGAGGACTGCATGTAGCACACCTCACTCTCTCAGACACACACACACACACTCGCTAAGCCTTGCTGTGTGATTGCCCATCAATAAACCAATGAACATTGGTCCCTTGTGTTTTAAAGACACACAGTAGGCAGCTCTGCAGATGCTGTGTACTCTCTATCCATATATACAGTGTATTTGTTCATATGTTCATTTCTAAGTATGGGTCTGGTGGGTATAGGTATAAAATACACATTAAAGATCAATATATGCAAAGCCTGTCAGAGGGTTTCTTTAATGCTCCTTATTGGTTAACAAACGTGACAGCTTACTAATTGTCTCATTAGCTGACACTGTCAGACGCCACTCCTGCTGCGAGCGTGCCAGGGCGCTGTCATCTCAGACAGTTTCTATTGCCTCTCACTCTCATCTCTCTTTCTGTCTGAAGATGTGACCCAGGCGGGTGGGGGGGGGGGCTCAGAGGAGCTTCTCTACCCAGGAAAGAGGGGGCACGACTGTTACATTTTTGACAAGGAATCTGCAAATGTTTCAAAGCGTAATTATCTGTAATGAACAGGAGCAATAACAGTTTTCTGCCAACGTCCTTTAAAAAGAGGTTTAAATGCAGACATGTATTTCTACATCCCCGTGTCTCTTTTTTCTGTCTGTGTCAAAGAACAGCTTCCCCCACAAGCTGCCGCGATAAAACTGATATCTACCTGCAGCCACGTCAAGCCAGGTACGATCATGTGAGTGTGACAGAAGGGAGCGCTTTGGAATTTAGATTTCATCTGGAGCAGGATTTAGGAGGCATACTAATCTGCCATCGGGATGAGGTACCTTCTGCCACAACCCCACAGTAAGAACTAGCAGTGCTCAAAAGAGCTAGCAGGCTGTTGTACAAAGGCTCTTCATTTTGAAAGAGTGAATGCGGAAAAAGATATGGAAAGCTGGTGATGCCTTTAGTTTAATGGTGCTTTTACTCTTCGTGGCAGGCTGTGCTCCACGTGTGTTGTGATTTTTGACAGTTCAGTGAAACTCATATATGAAACAACCTTGACAGCCTTAGTAACAATAGACTACTGATTTGTGGTTATAACGACACATCTGACTGATGACCCTCTTCACAGCTACTTTAGTTAGTTAGCATCAGCTTCACAGACTAATAGGAGCTCATTCACAGCCCTGAATCTTGGAGGTGACAATTTACAGCCCAGTTTATGTAAAACAATAAAGTCAAATTTTAAATTCCAATTTATGGACATTTACACCTGCTAGTGCTCATCTTTGATCCAAGCTACCTTATGCTCAGTGCAAATACACACACCATGATGCAGAAAGCAAATGAAGCAAACACAGGTGATATTATATTGTTTGGCCAACTCACAGAATGAATAGAAGTGTGTGGTTCACTGTTTTTGGCTTCTTAAAACAGACAATAGTCTCCTGGAAATTGAGCCTGTTGTCATTCAGATTTTGAACCTTCAGTCATCTCCTCAGAACACATCATCCATCCATCCATCCATCCATCCATCCCTGCTGACTTCAGAAGACACTAGTTCTAGCAATTTAACAACAATAGTATACATTTTGAGACAGAACCGTAAAACAGCAAATCAACAGCGATGGAATAATGGACCTCAAATAAAGCTTTTCAGTGCAAAACTGAGAAAGGACACCTGATGTATTTGGAGGCCAGAACCTTTAATATTCTTGCAATTGTTGGGAAATGATGACAAAAATGTGGAGTCAAGACGAAAAATCCCCAAAGAAGCGAAAATAGTCGACAACATTGTCATTCCAACGGTGATGATTTGGCAAAGTGCTGTTTCATACTGACGAAACGATAGCACATCGAGAGAAATGAGGGACACCAAATAATTTTCACTGTGATTCTGTTTCTATTTTAGTTTGACTTTTCTGACCTTTCCCCCAGACAAATGAACTAAATCTGCTCTCTCTTTCTGGCCCACAGCAGATCCACGTCTCTTTGGATGAGCAACTCATCCAGTATACACGTCACATGCAATAACCCACATGATGTCACCACGAAGCCAGTTATGTCATAGTGTGTGAATGTCTGTGTTTCTGTAATATAGATTTAGCAGCGGCGGCATGCCATGCACCACCCAGGTACAACAAAACCCTTCCCTCTGCCGCTGAATGCATCGCGTTACGTGCCACACTCCCTTGTGTCATTCAATCACACATAATGCAAGAAACATCCAGGTCTCTCTACAAAGACTTGCTGTGTAAATTCTGGGACTGCCCATTCCTCCGATGGCCCACTGTTCCCCAATAGTCCAAAAAAAAAGTCTGTTTTTCCAAAAGCTAATGCCCATTGCTCCAAAGGCGCGCTGCTCTGAAAATACACACCCTCCCTGCAGTTGTTAGTCCAGCGATTGCTGGCCCTGTCCATGGTGCTGAATCAGCAGGGGGTTTGTCTTTAATGGGCCGTCTTTACAGCCTCACACCCAACAACATATCAAGTGTTTTTACTGTTGCAGGCAAATGTTCAGCATTGGATAAAATCATGAGAATTTTACCTCAGTTGGCGCGTTCCCCTGTCACTCAAGTTAGATGGAGGATGGAAGGTAAAGCTACGTTGCTGCATTGCTTTTGGTGGTGGTTATGTCATCGGCTTATGTGCCATATTCATTTACTGTCATCACACATGCTGCAATGCACAGGAGATAACGCTAGCTAGCACAGTGTCAGCTAGCAGAGGGAAGGGGGCAGAGATGGTGAACCTCAAACATATGACTGACACTTCACTGTGCCATTAGGCAGCATGTAGCTCCATGACACCAGCTTCCACTGAAGAGGACTTGCGTGCCATGGCTTTGCATTAGAGGTTGAGCTTGCAAGAAGACGGTCTGCAGTCCAAGGTTGCGGCTGGAGGTTAATACAAACTCCTCCAAGGACAAAATAACCTTTCAAAAATAAATACAAAACCAAAAAGCATTTAAATTTAAAAATGAAAAACTACAACAAAATTAGGCTTATTGGTTGGGGAAAAATAACACAAAGGTCTCAGCTGACCAGGCTCGGCCATGCTGAGCTTTTTCCACTAATCCATATGGAGTGAGGAGTATATAGTGAGCTACTTGTCCTGTGGGAATTGGTGTGTAGACTATAGAATGCAGGTGAGGCTGGGACCAGGTATGGGAAGTGGGGGTGGTGGTTAAGATTGGGCGCTATAGAAGGAAATGGTTAATGGTTAGTATTATTGGTGAGGGTCAGGTTTGAAATCAATAGTTCATAGAATTATGAACCATGGAACCCCCCCTGGAGGAAACTCCCCCGAGGTCCCAGAGATCAAGGTCACCAGATGAGGAAGCACCCCCTCACCGGGAAAGGAAAAACTAGGTAAAAGGGTTCGATAATGAGCTGGTGGACACATGGGCTTTCTTCCAGTGGGGCATTTTTACAGGCTATTGGGGTTTTGGAATAATGAGCCATCAGAACAACGGCACGGCACCTTAATACTAAGCCACACTGCAACACAGACCAAATAATGTATGAGCTTGAGAGCAGCAAAAAGTGTGTGTGTGAGAGAGAGAGGACTGTTTCACACACACACACACACACACACATTTCAGTTGTCTCTAAAATGCAGAAACGACTTCAGACAAGATATTTACGTAATCTGGGTGTGTGTGTCTGAATTGTCCAAAAAGAGACTGGAGGAAGAAGTAACATGTTCTATAGGAGTGCACTGGGAGGAATCCCATTCCATAATATCTCTCCAGGTTGGAGCGAGCTCGGTCCAACCAGACAGCAAGTTTAATTCAAGAGACCATTACCTTCTGTCTCACAGACTGCGAACCATGTCGCTTGTGTGGAACAGTCTCCACACACCACTCCGGCAGAGCGGGCTTTAACAACAGTGAATAATGCAGCGGCACCTTCCATTGGACGCTACCTACAACTTTTCGCTCCCTCGAGGATGAGCGCTGCCATAATTGTTGGCCAATAGCAGATATGCTTCTATTTTAAATAATCCAGATAATTGTCTACGCGGCCTCACAGCTCTGTATCACTCACGCTATGCACACACACACAAACGCAACCAGAGCATATTCTGAACCGGAAAATGACATTAAACAAAAAAACAAAACAAAACAACACTTGATTCTTCAGAAGCAGAGATGAAATTATCAAACACAAACCGTGTTTTACCAAGGAGACTTTCTGGTCGTCCTGCAGCACCAGTTGAGCTTACCAAAATACTAAAAAACATCCATAATCTTTAAATTAATAGGTTTCTCACCGATTTCAAGTTTAAGAAAATTGCCAATAATTAGCTTTACCAATACCAAACATGCCAGACTCTTGAGCTATCCAGCTATCCTGTGTGAAACTTCAGATGGAACCAGCCACTAGATGGTCCGATTAGTCTTTCACCCCTAAACCCAGGACGAGTCTCCTCTTTGCCCTGCCAAGGTTCGGTTCACCATCTTCACGTCCTTCTGAAGGCACTCATGCTCTTCCTTCCTGCAGTACCACGAGTCACAGGAGTCTGACTCCTAGATTTGAATTTCGCATTGAGGAACGCTGAATTCAGAATCTCTGTCTACTTCTCAAATCCATAAACAACACATGATTTATGGTGGACAGACTACCTGGACTTTTTGATGCATTTCTGCAAGCCGCAGTCAGTCCAAATCCCACAGTTATTCTTCTGTCTTTAGAACATAATACACAATTCACTTAGAAACAAATCGGCCTTGAACAGAATGGGTTCTGGCAGCCAGGCTGCCTATTAAACAGCGAGCTCTCTGAGTGAAGAGCCGGCTGCAGATAAGGAGACCGTTTCACTCATCTTTCCAGTGAGGAGATTTATATCCTCAGCACATTTGTCTTCACAAAAGGAAGAGCATTTCTAAGCTTTACCATAATAAGCCTCTCTGCAAATGTCTCACACACACACACACACACACACACACACACACACACACACACACACACACACACACACACACACACACCAGCACCCAGACACGCACACACATACAAACACAAACACAAACACAAACACAGACACAGACACAGGCACACATTGTTAAATTTCATTCAGAGTCATCTGAGAGTATGATTAATCTGATCGGACTAATTAAAAGTGGAGTGGGCTCCTCTGGCCCTGCTAAGTGCAGGTGAATAGCACTCTGATTGTGTTTGCATTGGTCAGGGGAACTGAAGGGCCCTGCAGGCTAATCGCTGCAGAAGCCCAATCACACATCCGACTGTGTCATCAACAGCCAACAAGAGCCACTCAGAGAGTTTGGAGATAAAACACATCGGCTCAAACTGGTATTATCCTTGTTTTTAATGTTATGACGGGGGTAAAATATGAGCCTACACAGGGTAGGGGGCGCTGGTTGTGGGTCTCCAAGAAGAAAAATGCACGTTTATCTTTCTGAAAAAGAATAAAGAATGTTTCCCGCTCTATATCCTCATGAGAACATTCTTGTCCTCATGACGAGAGTTCTTGTACATCACAAAATAATATTTTGAGAGATGAAAATGTTTCAACCTGAGTAAAAATTGATATGCACAGAGCACAACATATGAGAAAGTTCATTTGGAAGTCAGTGTGTCTGACAGAGGTCTTGCTTTTTGTAAGACCTACTTGTGCCTAAATGCCACACAGCCAGTTTAACTTTGTTGCCACTCTGCACAGCTAATGTTCAGTTTAGGGGCCACGACATAAGATCCAGTGTGAGGTTTCCGCGATGCAAGCGGTGTGGCTCTAAGGTTGGCAGCGTCCATCAGTAGGTCGGTCCACCGCTAGTGGTCCAGGCTGAAAGAACCGACTGGATCCATTGCTGGGAAAGATATTTAGAAGATGAAACCCACTGATTTTAATTATCCTGACATTTAATCTAGTGCCACCAGTGAGTCAAAAACGTCTCAAAATCTATCTCAAATATCAAATATCTCAACATCTGCTTGATGAGTTGGCACAAAGCTTAATACAGACAAACAGTCCTCCCAGCGGTAGCACCACCATGAGGTTGACATTTGTTGTTCGGATTAAAATATCTCAACATCTATTTGAATGTTAACATGAACCTTCATTCCTGTTCCTCCCAGAAAGAACTGAGATAACTTTGGTGATTCCTTCAGAACTGTTGGCTTATGGCCACATGTTTACAGACTCCTGAATATTTCATGCTATTTAGCATGTTTCATGTTCCATGCTGGCATTAAAATAGATAAGATAGATAGATAAATAGATAAAATAGATAAGATAAGATAAGATAAACCTTTATTCGTCCCATTTGGAAATTTGCAGCAGCAAAGAACAAGAACAGTGCAAAGATAAGTTAAACAACAGGTGCCTATATAAGTAGAATAGAATAAAAAAGCTATGCAGTATATACAAATATAACAAAAAGATTGCACTGTAGTAGAATGGATGAAGTGATGAATTATTGCACCAGTCAGAAAGACAGTATTACTAACTGAAAGCATTGCTGTTCCTGTGGACAGCTTTAGATAGCTACCAGCATGCCATAGGACCTGCCGACTTGTCAATTCAATTCAATTCAATTTATTTTGTATAGCCCAATATCACAACAGAGTGTCTCACAGTGCTTTACAAAGTTCACTGAAATAAACAAGGTGTAAGCGAACAAACAATCTAATAAAGAGTCCAGCAGTCGATGATTTTGTGTTGCAAAATGTATCTTATGGCTGATTGTCTCTCTTTCCCTGTTAGCTGCCACTATGTTTTTCCAATTACGTGTTTACCGGTGTTAATGATGCTGTTTGCTGCTTGGGACCGCTCAGTGGCGGTGTAATGGAGCGCTGCAATGGATGCAACCAACTCTCCAATCGACAGGTAATGTGATGTATATAATAGGCAGATGAGCATATTGTCCCAGCCCTAGTATGTTATGGTGTACTGGACAAATATGAAGAGCAACTGGCATTTCAGGAAAGTGTGACCTTAGTTTATGGCATTAGGGTCATTATAGTTCATCCTATCATGTTTTTCAACAGTGTCCCATGGAAGACATTCTAAGGCTAACCTTATTATTTTTCTTCATGTTTTGCTTAAACCTGCACAACAGTATGAGGATCCATTTAAATCTCTAGCCACTAACCTACATTTCACTACATAATCATTCTCAGTTACAGAATAATCCGTGGCCATAGGGGAACTTGCAGGTCTGTTCCATTTCTAATGTACAGGGAGGGACTTCTCTGTATAGAAAGGTGGAATGTGGAGGGCCGGTGAGAGGTATGGCAGGTCTTTAACAAGCTCTTCAATCAAATGCTTAATGAGGACTTTTACAGCGCTTCTCTTTAAATAGTTGCAGGGTCTTTGGGTCAGCTCGAGACAGCAGTGGGACGTGATCTTCAAAACCTGTACGGGTACTTGACAATGCCAAGACTGGCTGGGCAAGAGAAACAGTCACTGTGAGAGTTCAAGTCCAAACAAACAAAGAATAAAAACTGAAGAAAATGTCAGTATTTTTCAACCTGGGTCTTAATCTCGTGGATGTGTTTATTCGGATTATGGGTCATGGTAACTTTGCAATTGTAGAGATTCAGCAAATGCAGAATCCAACATAGACCTGAAGTGATTAGTGGATTAATTGAGCTAGAGCTCAATCCAGAGCTATTCAAAACTGTTGGCACTGTTGGAATCTCGAGCCTAGTTGTTTTAGTCAGTTTGAGGAATTTTAAGATGGAAATTTGATGGCAGGATGAGGACGATCGTCGCACTCTCTATTTCATACTGAATGCAGACAATATTTGTTCGAAAGAGGAGTTTTTTGGAAGAGGAAAGACGAAGAGCGGTGGCAGAGGCAATGAAAGCGACAGGATCCTACCTCAGGAGTGTGTGGCGCTCCAGCGCTCACTGCTCTCTTACAAAAGAGAGAAAACGTTTGCTGCAGAGAACGGGGCCTGCTGATGTCAGACTTATAAAATCTAGATGTTAGCGGATGAGAAGGATCCCTGAAAAATCAATATTGTCATCTGGAAACTCCCCAAAACGCACAGGTGAAACAACTGGGAGAAAACTCACTGGATCAGGTGACAAACAGCAGCGATAATTATCCCCATGAGGCAAGCAAAGCCTTTTAGGACATTTAGTGATGTCAGAAGAGCCAGGTTGAAATAAGAACAATTAGCTCTCAGCACTCAGTTTACTGTTTTTCCATGGAGTGTGTTTTGGAGCATGAAATCCAATCCCTCAAAACTATTGGAAATTCCAACAATGGATGATAGTGCTAAGCCTTAAACTGAGCCTCCTATCAGCTGTGATTACCAAAATACTGTCTACCAATCAGCCTGATAAACAGTGAGAAGGAGCCGGAGATTAGAGAAGAGGAACAGTGAAGGAGAGAGGACGCGAAGCAAGTGAGGAGAATATGGAGGAATAAAGGAAGAGAAAGACAGAAGTAAAGACAACAACTGGTCTTTAGAAACTGGCCACACTCCTCCTCAGGGATGGACCCCTCTCTTTAACTCTTCCTCCCTTCATCTGTCTCTCCGAGCCGAGAGAGGATCCCAGAATACACATGGCGCGTGCTAAAATAGGCTTTGGGCCGGGTGATGAATTAGCCGGGGCGTATTTGGGGAGCAAGGGAGCGACAGAGAGAGAGAGAGAGAGAGAGAGAGAGAGAGATTAGAGAGAGTGCAACAGCTAGGGAGAGTGAGAGACAGAAAATAGCTCCTAATGTTTAATCACAGCTAGATCTAATACAGCACAGAGCCCACAGACAAACTCAGTGACCCTTGCTTAGATCTGATCATCCATCATAACCCAGCTCTGAGTGTGTTTGTGTGTGTGTCCATATGATTTGATTATGAACACGCAAGAAAAGACTCCTGAGGGTGCGAGATAAAGCCGTTGTTAACAGATTGGGGACAATCAGGAGACAAGGACACACACACACACACACACACACACACACACACACACACACACACACTTACAAATGCTCTAACTCTTCGGTGGAGGTAAAGGTGAGGATTTGTTGCTTTTCTTCATTGTAAACTGAATATTTTGGGGATTTTGGGGGGTTGACTGGACAAAACAAGACGGACATTATGCTTCCCACTACTATATATATACACATACATGTATATATCCTACATACATACACTCTACATTATTTTACCAGAAAATGAACATGGCTGGTTTACTATATTAAACTACATAATTCCATAACATACCATAATATACTATATTATAAAACACTATACTATGGTATACTTGACAATACTATGCCATAATATCCATCCATCCATTTTCTGTACTGCTTATCTTTAAGGGTTGGGGGGGGCGGGACACAATCGCAGCTGACATGAGGCGAGAGGCGGGATACTACCTGGGGTAGTCATGAGTCAGTACACAGACAGACAGACAGACGACCACTCACACTCACACCTACAGATAGCTTAGAGTCACCAGTTAACCTGCATGCCCATACCGTAATACTGTGCACTAAAATAGGCCAACTGTAAAATACTACACCATACCATACCATAATATCCTACACCGTTAAAGTGCCCTGAGACAAATATTAGTGGATCCTAAGTCCTCCCTCTCAGTGCGATAGATATGTACACTGCTACCTTCAAGCCTCTACAAATCAAAATGACAAAATAATGTTAGTCTGCAACAAATGATAGTTGTTATTACTGTTAACCTGCAGGTAGTTTTCTCACACCATTCACTGTTCGGCCTGACGTCGGAAAACAAAGTCTCACAGGCCCACGTGGCTTCTTTAAACGTCATGTTCTGTCCGACCAGATGAGCAACTGACAATGACATGAACCACATCAAGGAGCAAATCTTCAATGTTTGCTCAGCAAAAAGAACTGAATTGATGAAACAATTCTAAAAATTGTGGCTGATTGTTTATCTGTTTAGGGACCTATTGATTAATCAACTAATTATTTCCGCTCTAGGATACAAGAATCACTTTTCGCTTGTTCTCTCAGTTGATATTGAGCTTTAGTGGCGCAAATCCTCAAGCGAGTGCATCCAATAACCAGAAACTAATTGACACACACCAAGAGACCCACAGACCCCCCCCAGAAGCCCCCAAGACAGTTGGTCACTCACTGAGGTTAGAAATGGTCACACTGACCACCATACTGTACTCAGAGTACATGAACGTGGGTTCTTTTGCAGCGTGAAAGCACAGTGAGACTTAGCTGCTGCTGGATGAGCCAAGAGGGCACTTAATTATCAGCTCAACACCAGAATGTTTTCTAAGCAGTGCACACGCTGACCAGCTCTCTCTCTCTCTCACACACACACACACACACACACACACACATGCATGTACAGACACCGTCATAATTCTGATCCTGGTGTGACATTATCCTCACTGAGTTTATCAAATAATAACCTCACCCTCGTTCTGATTTGAAACGCTGCCCTGCATCACAGTGTCCTTCGTCCCAGCTGACTGGCAGAGCACCATCACCACATGATCCCACGCTGCATGTAATCCAAAGTCTTCCCCCACAGTTCAAAGTGTCATGCACTGAGTCAACTCGTGATGTTATACACCGGATACGCTCTGCTGTGGATTCATTATTCATCTCCAGGCTTAAATTAAACATAGGTAGGGACTTCCGTGGAATCAACACAAGTCTTCTGATAACCTCATTATTTGCCTGAGGCCTGTGAAAAACCTGTGTGTTTGTGCATGTGTGTGTGATGTGCTATTTTTTTTTTTTTTAGCTCACTTTGCCTAAAACTGTTTGTGTTATTGTGTAATCCAATGCAAATTAGATGTATTGGCAGCATTTACAAACTTTCAGCTCTGTTCAGTGCATCACATTTGCAGCAGGTCATATCAGCAAAAGGGCGCTCTACTAAAGATACTTGTCAAAGAGGGGTTGAATAATGTTGAGTTTGCAGTAGTCAGTAAAAGTGGCGTATGGATCTGGAGAAACCACCAGTAATATTAGTTGTGTGGAGCTGTTTCAATTGTTCTTGTTAGAGCTGTTCATTGAAAACAGCTGAAAGTTTGTACATTTTGCCAAGACGCCTAATTTGCAATGGGTGTTGAAACATTTTGAGTGCAACTGTATATCATGTGAACAGTTAAAAAGCGTATAAACTAAAAATCCCAACGGTACCCAAACACACCTTGCCGTCTTTAGTTTTAGACAGCAAGGCAGGCTTAATGCTCATTATCAACTTCAAGCTGTACTCATCATTATTTCTCTATTAATAATGGGTCAAATGACCATGTGTGATGTGCAAGGGATTGCTGACGTCACCTGAATCTGCAGAGTAAGCAGCAAACAATTCCAACAGGGATTTTGACCACATTAGCCGCTGTGGAATAAATGTGGAATCTCTGTAAAAATGCTGGGTTTTATCCCACAGGGGAAATGTCTTGTTTCATTGACACTGGTCGTGGTCAGTCAGCATCTTCCACAGTGCTATGACTAAATGTGTGTATGAGTGTGAGTTTAGGGGCCTCCTGTGTTATTGCCTTGTATTCAGTGACAAAAGCGTGGACCTGTCACCCCCATGTTCATACAATGGGAGAATAAAAGCTCTGAGTGACTCACACCTGCGGCTCACTAGTTTGCTGAAGGTACACTGCTAAAGCAGAGCTGGAAAAATGGAAAGTGCTGACACCTCATCCAACCAACAATGACACTTTCAAGCCTCTTTCAACCCTACAGGCCCCCATTTAACAAGGTCTGATCCAAAGGACCTGCATATGGACACAATGACAGTGATTCAGTGGTAAATGGTAACTGCAGCGATTGAAATGGTGAATTCAAGAGTAATCTTGTGCGCCTTTTGTCTCCTCTGTCTAACATTTTTTGAAAATGTTTTCCTCCGGTTTTTTTTTCACATTTCTGCCTCGACTGCTGCTCAGCACTGAACGCTGTGAGGTAGCACAACATGAGACACGACTGCAGGAAAGCATAAGTAATGTTTGTCTTGCAAAGCTGGATTGGGAAAGCCCTCGCTGTGGTAAGGATGGGAACTGATAAGATTTTATTGATACCAATGCCATTATCCATTCAGTTTATCATTTTGATTATTGATTCCCTTATTGATTCCCGATCGATTTTCTGTGTGTGTGTCTACGCAGATTTTCAGATCAACACATCTGTATTATTATTTCTGAGTCTATGTGACCACCATATGTCCCATATAGCGTTTGAACATGCATTACAATGTTCCTTTTCTTAACCCCTTGAAGGTCCTCAGAAATAATCACGTTAAAGATCCTTACACACATAAATGTGTATGCATAAAAACAAGCCATAAAAATGTTAAAAATCTTTCTTTTTTTTAAATTTTTTTTAAATAGTTTTTTAGACCAGCATCAGCCCTAATCATACATATCAAATTTTAATTAGTTTTTTAAAAAATTAACCCTTAAATTGCCATGTTTTTGTCATGATGCGCATCATTTTATGGTCTAAAATACACAAAAAATACATGAAAAAAATTGAGAACTCTGAAAAATTCACCATCTTGCAAAATTATAAGCAATATGCATGAAAAACTGATAAAATATGCTAAAAATAAAAATCATAACACACTAGAAAGTGCTGAAGACCCTCAAAGGGTTAAGAGGATATAACTTGGAAAACAAATAAAGTAAAGGCATGCTTGTGCAAGTGAAAAATAAATCAATAAAAGTAATTAATAAGCTCGGAGGTGTACGATTCCGACGGATCAGACAATTTAGAACCAGTTCTTTGGCTCACTAAGCCTCTGTAGCGGGGGGGAACAGGTGCTGTGCAGCAGTGGTGAAGGTTACCACATGACCATTTCATCTGTGCGGTGTCAGGCTGAACTTGGGGGAAATTTACAGGATACAAAAAAGATGCAGAAAGCATCTAGAAGATTTACATTTGATTAAATAATAACAACAAGGCTTCTTCTGATATTTCACTCAGTGTAAGAATCAAACATCAGTGGCCTAACAATCAGATGCTGAATATGGATCATTTCTAAAGTTCAATCACGAATCAAAAGTCAAAAGTCAGCTTTAGTTGTCAATTCTCCACCATACATGTACCACACATGCAGAGGAATCGAGAAAACGTTTCTCACTATCCCACGGTAACAGAAAATTTAAATCACATTTGCACCTCACATTAAAATGCACGTCTAGCCTACCCACAACACTTTCCCACCCACAGTTCACCATCATGTGTACATAAACGTGTCCTCTTCACAGCTGACAGCGAACACCTCGCCTTGCCTGTTTTCAGTCTCCGAGTACCCTGATCTGTGTGCATGTCCGACTTGCATACTGTGTACATGAAAGATGATTCTGTTTAGTGCAGCTGTGAAACACGGACAGGAGGCCAAATGTGTCTCTGACCACCTCTGGAGGTAGTTAAGCAGATTGGATCCCCACTGTTTCTTTACTGCATTAGCACCTGGATTTCATGTGATCCCTGGAAACTCCTCAACAATCCCACTTCAAAGCCCTGGCACAAAGTGTAACTGAAATAGGGTCCTGCATCGTGGAGTGACTTCACATTTTCCTCAGGAAATCTATGATGGAAAATAAAGACGTAAAGATGTGTCTGTGTAGAGTTTGGGTTGCTTGTATAACCTTTATCTGCTATTCCACATTTCTGAACAGCTGCTTTCCCCTCACTGTTCATTTAAGAAAACACACATCATTTAGCGGATCCTTTTACTCCGACTGTGTCGCAGCAGCTTGAGCGCCTACATTAAGTCTCCTGAGGCAGAGGACACACCACATGACGTTTGGACTTAATAAAGCTGTGATAAAGCAACAGGACTGCATTTTACTGATAGTTTCTGACGTTATGGACATGACCTTGTACAGTGTTAAGGTTCAGGACTTAAATCACCTTGAGATGATGCTGTTTTGTCAGCAGACAGACACCACGTATACCATGGTAGCTAAACCTCTGCTTGTAGAAGATCACCGGCTGCAAGTCAACAAGCACATCTGCTTTATGGAAATACCAGACTTGGCATCAGTGTGATGGAGTGTATTGATCTTTCAGGTATTTCACTGGCTGCATTAGCTAAAAACGGATCCAGTGATATTTATACTCAGCCAAAATGTAATACTCTAATTTAGGCTGATCAATCGATGATCAAAAAAGCGGTGGTCCTGAGGTTTACTCTCCATATTCTGAGACAAATCATCTCCAATACAGCTTTTAAAAACTGAAACCTTCATGATTTTAACAGTTAAACAACCTTTTTAACATATAGAAAACCTGCAATATCATAACTTGGTTCTTTCTGTATTCATAAAATTCAACAACGCTCTGTTTAAGTCATTTTTCCAACTGGACTCTACTGCTCTGTCCGACGCTGGAGAGATAGCAGCCAATCAGTTTGTACGCTCGAGTAAACATTCTGTTTATTTCCAGTGGTATCAATGGCTCTAAAAACTCTTTCACACTACAGAAATTCTGTGTTAAATCCAACAATTTCCTTAACGCAGCTTTAAACGTGCTACACTTAATCTTCTCAGTCCCGTCAGATTGTGTAGCGGAAGTCACGACTACAGCTGCATATATTTGTGTGAATGGCGTCAAGAGTACTGGCATGACTGGACTGAAGAACAAGAGTACTCTTGTCCATCATTCAGTCACAGATGAGGACAATATGCTTCCCAGCTCTGTGACCCAGAGAGAAGACAGGCCCCATTAGGTGCTCAACCTGTTACAATAACACAAAGTCATCAATCAAAACCTGGACCCGCTGTCACACAGCCAACAAAAAGCAGCTCCTATAATGAAGTGCTACAAGACCGTCGGACCAGGAGGGGTGCATTACAGAGAGCAGACAGAGTGAGAAGAGAGGGGAGGAAAAAGGAGAGAGAGGGACAAAGAGAGAGAGAGAGAGAGAGAATCAAGCAGCGGTAATAAAAAGCAAATGAGAGAAAGAGACAGAGAGAAATCCATATAGTGTAGTCCCTGATGAACACAGCAGGCCATTTGCACCTCATGTTCTGACTGTTTCATCCATCACAGGCTCGCACACATACACCATCGTCTGTCATGCAGCTACTGTGCCCTCTTCGTTTTACTGCAGCACCCTGCACAGTCAAGTCTTCCTGTAAAGTGACAAACATTAACGCTCGAAAAAAGGCTGCGTGCGCTTGTGTGAGTGGATAACCTTGATGTGCATGTATTAAATTGTACGGATGAAGGTCAGTTCATCCGTACTTAGCGCAGTCACTCACAGCAAAGTGGAGAGGTTAATCTGTGTACCTGACATGACCTGTTCACACACTCACATAAAGAGTTCCCGCTCACGATTCTCTCAACTTGAATTGATTTGACTTGAAGGTTTTATACGGCTGCTTAGTAAAGTGTTAAAGCTGCACTGATCGATGTTTTAATTTTCACAATGGATCACATGTGAAAGTCTTTGCTCGTAGCGGCGCACACCCACGGAGAAATATCACCTAAATCCACTGTTCTGCCACCTCTACAGAGCCATCAACTGTCCCATGGCTTTGTTTTTATGACCCACAACTTAACTGTACTAGTAACAGACAGTATGTGACACGTGGATGTCGCCACCATGATGCCACCATTGGCTTGCAGACCACCATTTTGAAGACTCCATCTTGGTTTTTTACAGCCAGAACACTTGATCTTTTTCCCCTACCTACATATCACGAAGACTTCCCCCTGGTTGGTTAGGTTTAGGCATCACCCGCCTCTGACAGGTTAGTCACAAAGTAGTCCCAGCCTAAAGCATACCCTCCATTATCATCCATCTACTCTTAAATGGGACCATCATTTACAAAAAAGAAAAGAAAGAAAGAAAGTGTATGAATTCAGGTGAAAAGTGGGCTCGTTTTCTCATAGACTTCCATACAATCGTATCCCTTTTGGAGCCACTGGAGTCACCCCCCTGCTGGCCATTAGAAAGTATGCAGATTTAAGACACTTCAGCACTTACAGTCAAGCCCGAAATTATTCATACCCCTGGCAAATTTTGACTTAAAGGTACTTTTATTCAACCAGCAAGTTTTTTCTTGATTGGAAATGACACAGGCGTCTCCCAGAAGATATTAAGACGATGTACAAGAGGCATCATTATGGAAAAAAATATTTCTCAGCTTTTATTTACATTTGAACAAAAAGTGGCAAGTCCAAAATTATTCATACCCTTCTCAGTAATCAATAGAAAAGCCTTTATTGGCTATTACAGCAATCAAACGCTTCCTATAATTGCTGACCAGCTTTTTGCATGTCTCCACTGGTATTTTTGCCCATCCATCTTTAGCGATGAGCTCCAACTCTTTCAGGTTGGGGGGTCTCCTTGCCATCACCCTGATCTTTAGCTCCCTCCACAGATTCTCAATTGGATTCAAGTCAGGACTCACTAACCATTTCTTCACCACTTTTGCTGTGTGTTTTGGGTCGTTGCCCAAGGCCAAGTTTCTCTGCAGACTGCTTGATATTATTGTTGAGAATCTTGATGTATTGCTCTTTTTTCATGGTGCCGTTTACTGTGATTAGGTTCCCTGGTCCATTGGCTGAAAAACACCCCCAAAGCATTAGGTTCCCACCACCATGTTTGACAGTGGGGATGGTGTTCTTAGGGTTGAAGGCTTCTCCTTTTTTACGCCAAATGAAGGACACATCATTGTGGCCAAACAATTACATTTTTGTTTCATCTGACCATAAAACAGAAGACCAGAAGTCTTCTTCTTTGTCCAGATGAGCATTTGCAAAGGCCAAGCGGGCTTTTGTGTGCCTTATCTGGAAAAGTGGCGTCCTCCTTGGTCTGCATCCGTGGAACCCAGCAGTGTGCAGTGTTCGTTGGACTGTCTGCCTTGAGACGTTGCCACCAGCAGAGCCCAGATTCACCAGGATGGCCTTGGTGGTGATCCTTGGATTCTTTTTCACCTCTCTCACTATCCTCCTGGCCAGCACAGGTGTCACTTTTGGCTTCCGACCACGTCCTCTGAGATTTTCCACAGTGCGGAACATCTTGTATTTTTTAATAATACTTTGCACTGTAAAGTGCAGGAACTTGAAAACATTTAGATATGGCCTTATAGCCCTTTCCTGACTTGTGAGCGGCCGCAGGTCCTCAGTGAGCTCCTTTGTCTTAGACCTGTTGAGTTGATTAAAACAGCTGTTCCCAATCAATCAGGGTAATTAGGATGCTTTAGAACAGCTTGGACTATTTGGAATGGTATAGAACTTTGGATTTTCCCATAGACTGTGACTGTTTGCAAAGGGTATGAATAATTTTGGACATGCCACTTTTTGTTCAAATATAAATAAAAGCTGAGAAATATTTTTTTCCACAATGATGCCTGTACATCGTCTTATTATCTTCTGGGAGATGCCTGTGTCGTTTCCAATCAAGAAAAAACTTGCTGGTTGAATAAAAGTAACTTTAAGTCAAAATTTGCCAGGGGTATGAATAATTTCGGGCTTGCCTGTATGTTATATAGTCTATGGTTTCAGTTCAGTCTCAGCGTTCTCATCATTTGCAGCCACAATTTTCAGAAAAAAGATTTCATAAACGACTTGCCCAGCACCAAACAGCTGACAGCCAAAATTAGCAACAACTATGGTGAACTATGGTATAGTGCAAGATTTAGCAGCTAAAAATGAATATATTTCGTAGGTGGAGCCCAAACCAGAGCTAAAACATGTGACTATTGGACTAAGATTTATCGCAGAAACATGATTTCACATTAATGCTCAGGTGTCTGCTGGGTGTGTAGTGGGTATACTGAATAATGGGATTGTGGGATTTTTTTTTTTACTATTTTAGCTCAATTTCATTCAAAGTCCCTGTGCAGAGGTGAGTTATAGGCAACATTTGGAAATGACAAAAGCAAAAAGCCATGCTAGTATCTCTGTGAAGCTGCACTTTGGCAGGCTGATGTCAACGTGCTTGTGAAAGGAATATTAATACTGTGATGTGCAAGGAAAGGCCAGGGGCCAAAGTTATTCCAGTGGATCCTGTGGGGAATATTAAAGCCTGTTATGAAGTCAAAAGGGTTGTCAAAAGTTTTCAGCATGGATCGAAGAGGTGGACCAACCATCACTGCCATCCCTAGAGCCCCACTGTTAGCTACGAAATATGTTATAGAGCACATGTTCATATTTCTATGATCTTTTTCTACACCAGGAACAAAATATAAGTCACTATGCTGACACTGTCCAGTGTACAAGGACTACCAGAGTACAAACCGAAAAACGATGTATTTGTTCCTGAAGTGGTAATAACTCCAGTAACTTCACTACTAAAACACAGACACTATAAGAGCACTAGTATGGGAAACTGCACTATTCAGAAAGGAAAAACATAAAATTCTTCCACTTAGGTTGAGCCGCATTAACTATGCTTGGGCAAACACAGTAGGTTACCGAATTCAACTCACAAACAATGATGCAGGAATTGGATGACGCTGAGGCAAAACAGCAAATAAATAAGTCAACAAACAGGCAAGCTGTGCTCGAGCAAATTCTGTGTACAGGCTTTTGAAGACTGTGTGCTGATGATCTAGGAGAGAGAGGGCTAAGGTGAAAGAGAGAAGGAAAAGGAAACTACCGCCGCATGGCCGTGGTGCTACAAAAGGCACGAGGGTTACAGCCACGGGGAGGGGGGGGGGGTGAGAGCTGAGTGCCACTGAAATGGAGGGAGAAAGGGACAAGATGAGAGCATAGTGACCACTAGATGGAGGAGATGATCGAGAGAGTGCAACAGAGGAGGTAGGAATGAATGGATAGAAAAAGGGGAGAGAGGTTGTTTGTCTCTGTCTCAGACTGGGGGAGTGCTGCTCTCTGTTCCCACAGGCTGACCCAGATGCAGCTGAATTAGACACAGCCCTGTGTGTGGAGGTGGGTGTGCATCAGTGTGTGTGTGTGTGTGTGTGTGTGTGTGTGGATGACGGCGTAGGTATGAGAGCTAAAGAGCTTGAGGTAGAACAAGACGAAAAGTGACACGGTGTTGAAAGCAGATGTCTTTCTGTGTCTCTCTGTTCTGTTTTTTGGGGTCATGAGCTCAGAGAACCTCCAATCTAAGGAGCACTTCAACATCAGAAGCACGCTGATACTGAGACTTGAACAGGGCTTGGTGTGGAACCCAAATACACTGTTGCTCATAAAGTTGGAATGTTGGATGTTTTTTGTGTCTTCTCATGAAATGATCGTGACAATGTGATTTATTCTTGATAAATAAAGTTTATATCTTCTCAACTTTATTGATCAAACTCTTCCAAACATGTCACAGTGAAACTTAAACCACAATGAACCTTTGCAGACTGTGTGTTCAGGCTTTAACAACATTGGGGGTATTGAACAATTATTCCAACTTTATGGGCAGCAGTGTACTTTTCAGGGCTGACTGAAAGGTCACTGAGTGTCCACAGCATTTGCTCGTTCTTTGATCAGACATTTCTGCATGTGAAGCACAGTGTTGCCTTTTTTTCCTGTGTTGTTGTACGTCGACTTGTGTTCAGAGAATACGTAAAGCTGCATTTTTTCCAGCAAATGCTCCACAGAGCACGTTACACATCGTTATTGGACTGAAATAACGGTAAGTGTAGCTTTAACATTTGAGAAGTTTAGCTGCCTTCGTTAGGGCAAAGGGTTTGTAGAAAATCATGTATGTATTCCACAAAATAAAAATCAAATCATGTTCTGCAGCACAATACCTGGAGAGGAGCACTGATACAGGAAATGGTGCAAATACAGTTGTGACGACGTGATTATACTAGAAATGTGGTTGCAGAGGGAAAGATTTACTGAACAGTCACATGACCAAAACCATGAGAATGTATCGGCCTGCTTATCATTTCCTGTCATCGTCCTCAAATGTTAGCGCACACCCATGGGGCCTTGCTGCTCTGGCCGTGCCTCTCATACATGCACCACATGCGTCACAATCAGCAAATATTCTTTTTTGCTGTTGTCGAAAGAAACAAATTTCAGTCAGCCATCCTGCCTCGCATCCAGGGGAGGAATATGTCCCTCGTGTGTACCTCCGCCGCTCTGTCGGCATTCTCTCAAGTCTAACTGGCTAATTCATGAACCCGTCAATCACACATTAAAGGCACAGCCCAGGGAGGAGCAGCAGTCCGTCTGTGGGAAATGTCAGAATCAGCACATTGGCAGCAGTGAAAGGAGATTAAAAAATTAAGGTAGAATAAAGCTCTTAAGAGTCCACCTGCATAACTAACATGCAGAACATTCTAAACTGAAGATAGATAGTGAGTTTCCTGTAATACAGCTGATGTCTCCCTTGTAATTCATACTTTGCATGGCATTATCCAAAATAATTGCGGATGTAGTGGTGTATATGTTGCTGCGCTAAATTTTGCACAGGGCATTATAAACACCCGTGAAATCCATCTGGGGTATTTTATTTTGAAGGGCACACATTAAAACTCCCAGCAATACATTTCCCATGTATGTTCTGCTACGCTTCCTGACAAGCTGGTAACATATTCGAATAGATAAGTTCTAATGTAGAATTCCACTTCGCTTTCCAGCTAAAAGGTGACTTACCAGTATGTTTTATTTAGTGAACTGTGTGCGTCCCACTAGGGTTAGCCCCGCTTTCCGTTTCCTGGCTACTATGCACGAGAACCAAAACCAGAATTAACCTTTAATTCGTGTTTCTTCTATTTTATGTTGATCCAAGAAAAAGAAGGTTTCTCTGCTGCTGCACTCGTTAGATGTTGTTGTGCATTAACCACCAGGGACTTTTTAAGAAAAGGCTTTGTGCCGTTGATATTTAGCACACAGAGGAAAGAGATCACATGTGATCACATAACAGGAGTCTGCTCCTTTAAACTTGACCTCTCTCCACCCCCCCTTTCACTTGCTCTCTGACTCACAATCACCTTTACTCCCATCCTCACTTTACCCACCTCAACGTGGACAGCACCCCCACCCTCCATCTTTCCTCTCCTTCCGCCAGCCTCCATCTCACCCTCTTCATCTCACTTTCTCCCTCTCCGCAGTCTACTGTTTCAGCGTCTCCCTCCTCCACCTCCCTCCATCACTGCCACTGCTGTCCTTGCCTGCTCCCTCTTTCCCTCTTCACATCTCACCCCCCCTCCTCCTCCTCTTCTTCCTCCTCCTCGTTACCCTCCACTCTTGTCTCTTTTCGTTTTTGTCTAATTCGGCTCCGAGTCCCGAGGCTTCGTCAGCGCAAAGTGCTCCGTCTGTGCTTCTCCGCTATCCCCTCCCATCCTCTGCTAGCGTGCAAAGAGAGGGGGACCCACGACGAGAGCTTTAAGTTATGTAATGAGATCATCTGGAGACTAATGCTGTGGACCAGATATACCGAGCAGCCATTAGTGGCTCCTCTATAGCATGACCATTTGTCTAGCTGGTACGTCTTTCAGGTTTGCCACTGACAGATGATGGAGGGACTTTGGCCTTAGAGTAGCAGGGTCAATGACGTTAAAACCTCCAGATGATAGCAGCAGCAGCAGCAGCAACATGTGTTTGCTCATATGGGTAATCCTGCTCTCTATAGTGCTTTTGTCCTGCGTCTGGCTTTTACCTTGTGTTTTCAGGAGGTGAGACGTGGACGGATGGATGGATGGATGGATGAGCTTAGAGGGATGGTGGTGGAAATAAGGACAGATGGAGGACAAGCGGATATCAGGAGAGGTGTGTGCACGTCCACGTGTCTGTCTGTAGGGCCCTGGAGGGAAAGCAGAGACATGGAGGAACACACACACACACACACACACACACACACACACACACACACACACACACACACACACACACACACACACACACACTCTTCTCTTCTCACACACACTTATCTTGTCTCTCAGTGTGGCCCTCAGCTGCTATCACTGACATGGGAAGAAGTCCTGGCCTCCCATGTGAGAGTCCATGTGAGGATGCTGCCAATTAGCACCCAACTCAGAAAATATTTGTCCGACAGGGGAGGTCAGCATTAACGGTTTAGTCTAATGGCTGTACAGTTCGGTGTCGAGAGGATGTACAGGCGATCATGTTTCTTAGGCTCGGTAATTGTTATTAATTGTCATTTATCGAAGTTATCAAACACTCTGACTCCAGCTTCCTCTACGGC